>NC_056743.1:10622881-10912881 GCF_019279795.1 Protopterus annectens
AAAATAACACAGACATCCACCAATTACACAACACAAACAGTCGGGATTTACATCACGAACAGGGGAATTTTTTAGGAGCACGTCCCAAAGCACAACGCCAACGCCAGAACCACCATTACCCGTTGAGGAACAACCGTTAGTGGACATTATAAATTCCCCCAGGTATCATGATCTTGTATTGGAGACAGAAGAGTTTGAGTTGAGTCATGAAAATATACATCATGGACCCACTATTATCACTAATACAATAGGTGACTTTAATGTTTATAATTTTACCAGCGTCGACATCTCAGTTGAAATGGCGGATTTGATGGCTAAAGGTTTAACTTACGTACCTGAACACTATTTTGACTTAGTTCAAGCTTTAATTGATGTCAAGCTTTTCACACGTAAACTTAATTTAAAGTTGATGATGGGAGGGGAAGCTTATTTAATGGGCAACAATAAATTACATGTTTCCAGTACGTTTAACCCTCCCTTACATCCACTGCTAGTTATGTTTGAGTTGATGTGTGAACTTGACATCAGGCGACACATAAAGAACCGTAACACCAAGTTAACACACAGAAATAGTGAAGAATTAGAAAATATTCGGTTTCTCCAAATGAACAACTTGCGTATATGTAAACCCGATAAAGGTGGAGGAGTTGTGATTTTTGACAATGATTATTTCACACGTATGTTATCAGTTTTGGACACTGAAGCCTATGTTCTGAGTTCTAAAAATGAAATCAATATCGCCTACCAAGTAATTAAAGACCATCTGGAAGAGATGTACATTGAATGTAGGATTGATCAAGAACAGTACATTTACATGACCACGCTTCACCCTAGAATTCCATCTTTATTCGGGATACCAAAAATACATAAGAACACGAATAACCCGCCTATGCGTCCACTTATAGACAGCCGTGGATCACCCACCTATGCTTGCGCAAAAGTTGTTGACCACATCTTAAGGAAGTATGTCACCATGGAGTCACAGATCTGTAAAGATTCATGGACATTTCTATCTAAAATCAACAAAATACACTTTGAAGCACATTTCAACCTGCTGACAATAGATGTTAAAGACCTATATACCAGTATTCCCCTGGATATAGCTATTGAATGGGTCTGTGACAGGTTAAGAGCTAGGGAGGCTAGGAGTGATGAGATTTCATTGGTAGCAGAACTACTGGATCTAACACTACCTAGGAACTTCTTTATGTTTGGCGACAACTTTTATTTGCAGAAGGTGGGAGTAGGGATGGGTTCACCTTATGGAGCTAGCGTGGCCAATCTTGTAATGGCACAATGGGAACATCTTTACATCTTGAACAACCCTACATTTTCTGACCAGTTGGTCTACTACACCCGGTATTTGGATGATATTTTCATTCTCTTTAATGGGAACGAACAACATGCTATTTCATTCATTGAACATTTGAATAATTCCACTGATTTCCTTACTTTTACCTCTTCGTTCAGTAGTATTGAGGTGGCATACTTGGACATTCTTTTAACTAAAGACATGAATATGGCATGTTTCACTTCTAAAATATACAGGAAACCACTTTATTCCAACACTCTACTACATTTCACAAGCTGCCATCCTTACACACAAAAACGTGCAGTAGTGAAAGGGCAGCTTGTTAGAGCAGCGAGAATCAATAGTAGAGAAGTAGATTTCATAGAAGAATGTAATACACTCAAAACTATGTTTCTTAGTAGGGGATATCCTTGTAGTTTACTTAATGAACTTATAGATGAGATCACCACTAAGAGGAACAACAATTTCTATGTGCCACTCCTGCAAATGAGAGCGATAGAGAGTATGGTAACAGCAGTAAGTTCAGTGAGTTCTGGGAGAGTAGACAAGTCAGACATTCCTAGATTTATCACTACATTTTCAGTTGATAGTACCACTCTGTGGGAAATTATTCAGAATAACTGGCAACTATTTGGGGTAGACTCGACTATATCTAATAAGTTAGGATCCACCCCTTCAGTGACATATAGAAGAGGTAGGAACCTTAAATCTTGGTTCGAAATGAAACCTATGTTGGTGAGAACCCCAGGTATGTTTAGATGTCACACCTGTAATTATTGCAGGTTCATTATAGAATCAAACAGATTTAAAACGAACAAAGGTGAATTCAAACTTAAACATAGATATACATGCAATTCCAAACAGATAGTATATTTAGCCATATGCCAAAACTGTACATCACTGTATGTAGGGAAAACTGAACGTAAATTCAAAGACAGAATTTACGAACATCAGTATGCTATCAGGAAGCGAAAGTTAACAAACGCACTAGCCAAACATGTCTTGGAGAATCCAAACCATCAATTTAAATTCATTGGTATTGACCAAGTTCAACAAGACAGTAGAGGTGGTCCAGCCTCATTAAAATTACTAGCGTTGGAACTGGGATGGCAAATTAGGTTGGAAACATACCACCCTCCAGGGCTCAATGAAACATGTTCTATAGGGTGCATACTTAGTTTACTTAGTTTAAACAGATAGATATGTAACAATATGAAAACATCCATAATTAATTTGTTAAGGTCTGTTTAGAACATGAGACAAAGTTATAGTCCAACAAGTTATTACAACAATATGGAATGTAAACTAAACTAAATGTAATGCACATCTGTGACTACATCCAACAATACTGTTATGTGAGTTTTAGATTTGAGAAGGATTTATATGTAACACATATATTTTTATATATTTTTATATATATCTTTATTTTATATACATGTTTTATTGGTATGATATAAGTTAGTAAATAGGATATATATTGTAAGATGTTTTATTGCAATTTATGTAATTAATTTATGATCCTTAGTACTAAATTTATTTTAGCTACTGTTGCTTTAAATTTGTAATGATTGTTCGTTAATAATAATTAATTAATTACGCTTTTAGTATAAGTTAGGTGTGTAATTTGATGAGTTTACTCTGAAGAAGTCTGCCTTTAGTAGCAGACGAAAAGCGCTTAAGAAATAAACTCTTTTGGATCACTTTTGGATTTTTACTTTGTTCCAGTTTGCTGCCTGGTATTTTTCCCACTCTACTTCAGGAGTGGTAGCACAGAGGAGGATTACGTTGCTTGCTTTTTGTTTTTTCTAACATGCATACTAACACAAATCCTGTTATTCTAGCAATTTTCTAAGTTCATGAGAGCAATATTTATAATGTGACCTAGTTTTGGGTCTTTGTCCCCCCCCCCCCATTAAGACAGGTTGTCCAGGTTGAAAGGTATGGTGTGTGTGTGTGTGTGTGTGTGTGTGTGTGTGTGTGTGTGTGTGTGTGTGTGTGTGTGTGTGTGTGTGTGTGTGTGTGTGTGTGTGTGTGTGTGTAAGAAGTAGGTAGACAGGTGTGTGTGTGTTTGTCTGCGTAAGAAGTAAGTAGGTCTATGTGTGTGTGTGTGTGTGTGTGTGTGTGTGTGTGTGTGTGTGTGTGTGTGTGTGTGTAAGAGGGAGGTAGCATACTCCTCAAATGTCCAGGTTTTGCAGAATGTCCATATTTTGCCCCATATTTCTCCTAAAAAGGATTGAAGTTGCTAAATAATGACAGACATTTGAGTTGTAGACTTCATATCCTTTAGAAAAATGCATACTAACACAAATCCTGTTATTCTAGCAATTTTCTAAGTTCATGAGAGCAATATTTATAATCTGTCCATATTTATTTTAGGTTTTATCCAGATTTCATACACTAAGAGGTTGAGGTGTGTGTGTGAAATGCCCTTGTTAGGGTTAATATGTGGGTAGTCTCAAATCTTGTACCTTAGCTATAGGAAAAAAGACCCTGAATCCTACCCCAACCACCAAGCTGCATTTTTTAAGGAAGTGAGTTTTGTGTGCATTTTTCAAGGAATTTAACTTCAAGTGCATTTTTAAGGAATTGTGAGCTTCAAGGGAAGCAACGTTTACTGCTGCTCATGCTGTCTGTTTACAATGTGCAACTGTTTTATTTAGCAAATGGTATCACTATTGTAGTATAGAATTTTAAAGCAGTGTTGTTAGCACAGCAGGTAGCATACCTGGCCTTGATACAGAAAGCTCTAGGTTCTACTCCTGTAGCATGTAGATAGATTGCTGATGCTGTGTTATATTTTATGGGGTGGGGTGCTGCAGGCCTGAGTATGTCCTCTGTTGGATGAGATGCTTAGTAACTATGAACCTGTTTTCAGCTTGCCATCCATTCCCTATTGCATTATTACCAGCTTATCATTTTTTTAATGTAACATAGGCAATTTATTCTTCAAAGGCAACATGCACTTTATTTGTAGATGAAACAATGAAATATAAAGTTGTTTGCTAGCAGCAACCTTTTCATTAGTTACATATCTTTTTAATGTGGAATTATTCAGATGAGTTTTACTTCTGCAGAGCTTGTGAATATTGACTGATATTGGTGGATTGTAATGACAGAAGTTTGAGTGACCTTTTATGGTTGAAATGTTCTGAATTTGGCTGTTTTGTCATTATTGATTCACATGTTTTGTTTCATTGTTTATTGAAAAAATGTTCAAAACTATAAATTTAAAGCATGCTTTAACAAGTGGTGCTGTATTATATAAGGAATGTATGTTAATTATTATATATTATAATTTAGTACAATCAGGAAGAAGTATTTTTTGGGGGGGTGGGTTGACCCAAATGCAATGTATGCATAGCACCACCTTTTTGTTTACAATTAAAAAGCACTAGTCCTAACAATCTGTTGTCTGTGCCCTTCCCTCCCACTCTGTCCTTCCTCTTGTGTACAAAATGTTCATATCTCCCTTGCATGACCTTATGTGCCTGTATCATGTCTTCCAGTATTTTCTGTTTTTATGTAGAACAGCTCTAGTTTCTCTAGTCTCTGGTCATCTTATCCCCTTCATATGTCACACCCCTCTCATGGCTTTATTCTGGTCATATCTTTTCTCCTCCATCCCTTGAACCCTTCTTATCATTTCCCTCCATCCCTTGAACCCTTCTTATCTTTGCCCTCCATCCCCTGAACCCTTCTTATCTTTGCCCTCCATCCTTTGAACCTTTCTTATATTTGCCCTCCATCCCCTGAACCCTTCTTATCTTTGCCCTCCATCCCTTGAACCCTTCTTATCTTTGCCCTCCATCCCCTGAACCCTTCTTATCTTTGCCCTCCATCCCTTGAACCCTTCTTATCTTTGCCCTCCATCCCTTGAACCCTTCTTATCTTTGCCCTCCATCCCTTGACCCCTTCTTATCTTTGCCCTCCATCCCTTGAACCCTTCTTAGCTTTGCCCTCCATACCTTGAACCCTTCTTATCTTTGCCCTTCATCCCTTGAACCCTTCTTATCTTTGGCCTCCATCCCCTGAACCCTTATCTTTGCCCTCCATCCCTTGAACCCTTCTTATCTTTGCCCTCCATACCTTGAACCCTTCTTATCTTTGCCCTCCATACCTTGAACCCTTCTTATCTTTGCCCTCCATCCCCTGAACCCTTCTTATCTTTGCCCTCCATCTCTTGAACCCTTCTTAGCTTTGCCCCATCCCTTGAACCCTTCTTATCTTTGCCCCATCCCTTGAACCCTTCTTATCTTTGCCCTCCATCCCTTGAACCCTTCTTATCTTTGCCCTCCATCCCTTGAGCCCTTCTTATCTTTGCCCTCCATACCTTGAACCCTTCTTAGCTTTGCCCCCATCCCTTGAACCCTTCTTATCTTTGCCCTCCATCCCTTGAACCCTTCTTATCTTTCCCCTCCATCCCTTGAACCCATTTTATCTTTGCCATCCATACCTTGCACTCTTCTTATAGCTTTACTCTGGACTATTTCTAGTAGCCTAATATCCCCTCTGCTTTCCTAATATGTCCTCCAGAAATGTGCATAATGCCAGTAGCTTTTAGTGTTAATAATTTTATCACAGAAGTTTCAGTGAAAGTGGCCTCAAGAAAATGGCAAAAATTCAAAGTAGGCAAAGCTCCACAACTTGCTTATGACTATGAATAAATGTCCCTCTTAAATTGGCAAAGCTTTGACTACTTGATTCCATCTGGTTCTAAAAATGCTGCTTACCCTCATGCATTGGTTTTGTCAAGGGATGAATGAGTGCTCACTACATCAAAAACAGCGTGCTCCCACAAGCTGAAAAATATGTATTTTTGCATCCCTGTTGATTGCTTTAAAAATCACTTTGAAAACTAAAAGTGAACCCTTTGTATCAGCCCTGCTGAAACAAATGGTGAAAGCTATCTGCACTTTCCTGCTGATAAAATATTTATACCTCTCATCTCCTTTTTTTTTTGAAGTGTTGCACAACACATCTCTGTGCCATACTAAAAAGATCCTATTTATACAATGCATCCATTTATAATTCAGACACATAATCCACAATAAGGAAAGACCTTTCTTCTCAGCTAATTTGTAAGAACAAGAATGATGCTTCTTCCAAAATTAACAGCATTGCATGAGGTAGTAGTTATACCAATTTTAAAACTGATGATGTATGAGCATATAAGCAGCTGTTTGATGGAAATGGTTATTCCTTTGAAGGTGAAAGCCATGGTACCGGAATGCATCAGTAAAAAGTTATATCTATCTTTTTCCTGGTGTTTGGTGTGTTTCTTTTAGTAGCTATACCAGTGCAATTATGTTAATGTTACCAATAAAGGCATGATTCTGGCAATAGCTATAACATTAATTAAATGTCCTGGGTAAATTGTGCGGATAGGGCATCAGTCTTCTTGGCAATTTGCTCAGGAAGCAAGGCATTCTACTTCAGAAAAATGCAGGGCACCATCCATGAAAGAATTTATGGGCACAACAATCATATATGGAAAGGGAATAAAAATAATGCACTGAGCAAACATGCCACGGTTTGTAAAACATTCTTTAAGATTACTTTTTCTATTTCAGAAAAGGTCACAACAAGACCACAAAGGGGCAACTGGGAAACTTTTCTTGATTACTGAAAATTATTGTGGCAATTGAGATTGTGGGCCACATTCCGTAAGGTTTGCAGAAGCATATGCGGGCAGTGCAGCATGCTGAAGGAAGACTTCAGTGCACCTGATGCAGATGCAGTGTCAGAAGACAAGCTGAAGGCAGTCCAAGTACTTAAGTATTCAGCATAAGATAATTAGGGATTATGAGCATGCCAGTCTTATTCCAAAACACATTGTCACATTTAAGTTGTGTTGTGTGTGCACAAACAGCCATCCCGACTCCATTTCTGAAATTCTTGACGTATGCTTTATGGACCTCAGGGAATTCAAGCGAATACTATGGATTATGACAATATCTGTAGCAAATTATCAAAAAATATATAAAAATGCAACCTGCTGTTAATGAAATGTAACAGATTGCAGTGGTACATGCCATATCTGAGGCTGTGCAACCTAGAAAGCAACCAGTTAAAAGTTAGACCAAGGCTGCAACTAAATCAGTTGTCAGACTAGCAAATAATGGAGAGACACTGGTTAGCCAGATAGCTGGTCTACATGTCTGTGCAGACCCTGCAAGGAAAGGGCCTATGTTTAACCATTGAAGGTTCTTTCCTTGAACCTCCGATGAGTGAACACTAGACCTCAAACGTTCATTAATTGAATGTTCACTTCAGCAAATGTGTGAGATGGGGAAAGTAACTAGTTGGCCAACATTTTCCTGTCACATAACTATTGTCTGTGTGCTTCTCTTGTGTTCTGTTTCAATGTGTGTATGACACACATTAACACATTATACTTTCCTCACACATTCAGCTGTCCATGCATTGTGGCAGCTAACCTGCATCTAGTACTGCAAAGAGTGGCGTGTAAACATATGCTTTACTGGGGCAAAAAAACAGAAAACAGACAACATATTATGTCCATACGCCAACACTAACTTGTGAAATATGTCTTGGAATTGTGTTTTCCATATCAGGTATGTGCAACAGACAGACATGTTATTCCACACGTGTTTTGGATGACAGCTGTCATGATGTCCACTCTGGTGTTGTGTGTCATGAGGTGGCAATACTGATGCCATGTGGGATCGTATACAGGTATATCCTGTCTATGTGCAGTCCTCCTTATCTGACAGCATTAAACAGCAATGTAGCATACACAGTGTTACAGATATCACATTATTTAACAGTACTTTGTGCCATTTGTTGTATGTAGCATTTCCACATTTATTACATACTGACATTGGTTTACACCTTCTGCAAATAGTTGTACACATTAACTGAATGTAGGTGTGTGTGCACATAGTCATGTACACACTGACAGACAAATGTAACTTTGCCATGTGAGTGTTCACTGAGTTACTGCTGATGTGCTGTAATACTTTGCCATGTGAGTGTTCACTCAGTTACTGCTGATGTACTGTAATACTTTGCCATGTGAGTGTTCACTGAGTTACTGCTGATGTGCTGTAATACTTTGCCATGTGAGTGTTCACTGAGTTACTGCTGATGTACTGTAATACTTTGCCATGTGAGTGTTCACTGAGTTACTGCTGATGTGCTGTAATGCTTTGCCATGTGAGTGTTCACTGAGTTACTGCTGATGTACTGTAATACTTTGCCATGTGAGTGTTCACTGAGTTACTGCTGATGTACTGTAATACTTTGCCATGTGAGTGTTCACTGAGTTACTGCTGATGTGCTGTAATACTTTGCCATGTGAGTGTTCACTGAGTTACTGCTGATGTACTGTAATACTTTGCCATGTGAGTGTTCACTGAGTTACTGCTGATGTACTGTAATACTTTGCCATGTGAGTGTTCACTGAGTTACTGCTGATGTACTGTAATACTTTGACATGTGAGTGTTCACTGAGTTACTGCTGATGTACTGTAATACTTTGCCATGTGAGTGTTCACTGAGTTACTGCTGATGTACTGTAATACTTTGCCATGTGAGTGTTCACTGAGTTACTGCTGATGTGCTGTAATACTTTGCCATGTGAGTGTTCACTGAGTTACTGCTGATGTACTGTAATACTTTGCCATGTGAGTGTTCACTGAGTTACTGCTGATGTGCTGTAATACTTTGCCATGTGAGTGTTCACTGAGTTACTGCTGATGTACTGTAATACTTTGCCATGTGAGTGTTCACTGAGTTACTGCTGATGTACTGTAATACTTTGCCATGTGAGTGTTCACTGAGTTACTGCTGATGTACTGTAATACTTTGCCATGTGAGTGTTCACTGAGTTACTGCTGATGTACTGTAATACTTTGCCATGTGAGTGTTCACTGAGTTACTGCTGATGTGCTGTAATACTTTGCCATGTGAGTGTTCACTGAGTTACTGCTGATGTACTGTAATACTTTGCCATGTGAGTGTTCACTGAGTTACTGCTGATGTACTGTAATACTTTGCCATGTGAGTGTTCACTGAGTTACTGCTGATGTACTGTAATACTTTGCCATGTGAGTGTTCACTGAGTTACTGCTGATGTACTGTAATACTTTGCCATGTGAGTGTTCACTGAGTTACTGCTGATGTACTGTAATACTTTGCCATGTGAGTGTTCACTGAGTTACTGCTGATGTGCTGTAATACTTTGCCATGTGAGTGTTCACTGAGTTACTGCTGATGTACTGTAATACTTTGCCATGTGAGTGTTCACTGAGTTACTGCTGATGTACTGTAATACTTTGCCATGTGAGTGTTCACTGAGTTACTGCTGATGTGCTGTAATACTTTGACATGTGAGTGTTCACTGAGTTACTGCTGATGTGCTGAAATACTTTGCCATGTGAGTGTTCACTGAGTTACTGCTGATGTACTGTAATACTTTGCCATGTGAGTGTTCACTGAGTTACTGCTGATGTACTGTAATACTTTGCCATGTGAGTGTTCACTGAGTTACTGCTGATGTACTGTAATACTTTGCCATGTGAGTGTTCACTGAGTTACTGCTGATGTACTGTAATACTTTGCCATGTGAGTGTTCACTGAGTTACTGCTGATGTACTGTAATACTTTGCCATGTGAGTGTTCACTGAGTTACTGCTGATGTGCTGTAATACTTTGACATGTGAGTGTTCACCGAGTTACTGCTGATGTACTGTAATACTTTGCCATGTGAGTGTTCACTGAGTTACTGCTGATGTACTGTAATACTTTGCCATGTGAGTGTTCACTGAGTTACTGCTGATGTACTGTAATACTTTGCCATGTGAGTGTTCACTGAGTTACTGCTGATGTACTGTAATACTTTGCCATGTGAGTGTTCACTGAGTTACTGCTGATGTACTGTAATACTTTGCCATGTGAGTGTTCACTGAGTTACTGCTGATGTACTGTAATACTTTGCCATGTGAGTGTTCACTGAGTTACTGCTGATGTACTGTAATACTTTGCCATGTGAGTGTTCACTGAGTTACTGCTGATGTACTGTAATACTTTGCCATGTGAGTGTTCACTGAGTTACTGCTGATGTACTGTAATACTTTGCCATGTGAGTGTTCACTGAGTTACTGCTGATGTGCTGTAATACTTTGCCATGTGAGTGTTCACTGAGTTACTGCTGATGTACTGTAATACTTTGCCATGTGAGTGTTCACTGAGTTACTGCTGATGTACTGTAATACTTTGCCATGTGAGTGTTCACTGAGTTACTGCTGATGTGCTGTAATACTTTGCCATGTGAGTGTTCACTGAGTTACTGCTGATGTGCTGTAATACTTTGCCATGTGAGTGTTCACTGAGTTACTGCTGATGTACTGTAATACTTTGCCATGTGAGTGTTCACTGAGTTACTGCTGATGTGCTGTAATACTTTGCCATGTGAGTGTTCACTGAGTTACTGCTGATGTACTGTAATACTTTGCCATGTGAGTGTTCACTGAGTTACTGCTGATGTACTGTAATACTTTGCCATGTGAGTGTTCACTGAGTTACTGCTGATGTACTGTAATACTTTGCCATGTGAGTGTTCACTGAGTTACTGCTGATGTACTGTAATACTTTGCCATGTGAGTGTTCACTGAGTTACTGCTGATGTACTGTAATACTTTGCCATGTGAGTGTTCACTGAGTTACTGCTGATGTACTGTAATACTTTGCCATGTGAGTGTTCACTGAGTTACTGCTGATGTACTGTAATACTTTGCCATGTGAGTGTTCACTGAGTTACTGCTGATGTGCTGTAATACTTTGCCATGTGAGTGTTCACTGAGTTACTGCTGATGTACTGTAATACTTTGCCATGTGAGTGTTCACTGAGTTACTGCTGATGTACTGTAATACTTTGCCATGTGAGTGTTCACTGAGTTACTGCTGATGTACTGTAATACTTTGCCATGTGAGTGTTCACTGAGTTACTGCTGATGTACTGTAATACTTTGCCATGTGAGTGTTCACTGAGTTACTGCTGATGTACTGTAATACTTTGCCATGTGAGTGTTCACTGAGTTACTGCTGATGTACTGTAATACTTTGCCATGTGAGTGTTCACTGAGTTACTGCTGATGTACTGTAATACTTTGCCATGTGAGTGTTCACTGAGTTACTGCTGATGTACTGTAATACTTTGCCATGTGAGTGTTCACTGAGTTACTGCTGATGTACTGTAATACTTTGCCATGTGAGTGTTCACTGAGTTACTGCTGATGTACTGTAATACTTTGCCATGTGAGTGTTCACTGAGTTACTGCTGATGTACTGTAATACTTTGCCATGTGAGTGTTCACTGAGTTACTGCTGATGTACTGTAATACTTTGCCATGTGAGTGTTCACTGAGTTACTGCTGATGTACTGTAATACTTTGCCATGTGAGTGTTCACTGAGTTACTGCTGATGTACTGTAATACTTTGCCATGTGAGTGTTCACTGAGTTACTGCTGATGTACTGTAATACTTTGCCATGTGAGTGTTCACTGAGTTACTGCTGATGTACTGTAATACTTTGCCATGTGAGTGTTCACTGAGTTACTGCTGATGTACTGTAATACTTTGCCATGTGAGTGTTCACTGAGTTACTGCTGATGTACTGTAATACTTTGCCATGTGAGTGTTCACTGAGTTACTGCTGATGTACTGTAATACTTTGCCATGTGAGTGTTCACTGAGTTACTGCTGATGTACTGTAATACTTTGCCATGTGAGTGTTCACTGAGTTACTGCTGATGTACTGTAATACTTTGCCATGTGAGTGTTCACTGAGTTACTGCTGATGTACTGTAATACTTTGCCATGTGAGTGTTCACTGAGTTACTGCTGATGTACTGTAATACTTTGCCATGTGAGTGTTCACTGAGTTACTGCTGATGTACTGTAATACTTTGCCATGTGAGTGTTCACTGAGTTACTGCTGATGTACTGTAATACTTTGCCATGTGAGTGTTCACTGAGTTACTGCTGATGTACTGTAATACTTTGCCATGTGAGTGTTCACTGAGTTACTGCTGATGTACTGTAATACTTTGCCATGTGAGTGTTCACTGAGTTACTGCTGATGTACTGTAATACTTTGCCATGTGAGTGTTCACTGAGTTACTGCTGATGTACTGTAATACTTTGCCATGTGAGTGTTCACTGAGTTACTGCTGATGTACTGTAATACTTTGCCATGTGAGTGTTCACTGAGTTACTGCTGATGTACTGTAATACTTTGCCATGTGAGTGTTCACTGAGTTACTGCTGATGTACTGTAATACTTTGCCATGTGAGTGTTCACTGAGTTACTGCTGATGTACTGTAATACTTTGCCATGTGAGTGTTCACTGAGTTACTGCTGATGTACTGTAATACTTTGCCATGTGAGTGTTCACTGAGTTACTGCTGATGTACTGTAATACTTTGCCATGTGAGTGTTCACTGAGTTACTGCTGATGTACTGTAATACTTTGCCATGTGAGTGTTCACTGAGTTACTGCTGATGTACTGTAATACTTTGCCATGTGAGTGTTCACTGAGTTACTGCTGATGTACTGTAATACTTTGCCATGTGAGTGTTCACTGAGTTACTGCTGATGTACTGTAATACTTTGCCATGTGAGTGTTCACTGAGTTACTGCTGATGTACTGTAATACTTTGCCATGTGAGTGTTCACTGAGTTACTGCTGATGTACTGTAATACTTTGCCATGTGAGTGTTCACTGAGTTACTGCTGATGTACTGTAATACTTTGCCATGTGAGTGTTCACTGAGTTACTGCTGATGTACTGTAATACTTTGCCATGTGAGTGTTCACTGAGTTACTGCTGATGTACTGTAATACTTTGCCATGTGAGTGTTCACTGAGTTACTGCTGATGTGCTGTAATACTTTGCCATGTGAGTGTTCACTGAGTTACTGCTGATGTGCTGTAATACTTTGCCATGTGAGTGTTCACTGAGTTACTGCTGATGTACTGTAATACTTTGCCATGTGAGTGTTCACTGAGTTACTGCTGATGTGCTGTAATACTTTGCCATGTGAGTGTTCACTGAGTTACTGCTGATGTGCTGTAATACTTTGCCATGTGAGTGTTCACTGAGTTACTGCTGATGTACTGTAATACTTTGCCATGTGAGTGTTCACTGAGTTACTGCTGATGTACTGTAATACTTTGCCATGTGAGTGTTCACTGAGTTACTGCTGATGTGCTGTAATACTTTGCCATGTGAGTGTTCACTGAGTTACTGCTGATGTGCTGTAATACTTTGCCATGTGAGTGTTCACTGAGTTACTGCTGATGTACTGTAATACTTTGCCATGTGAGTGTTCACTGAGTTACTGCTGATGTACTGTAATACTTTGCCATGTGAGTGTTCACTGAGTTACTGCTGATGTACTGTAATACTTTGCCATGTGAGTGTTCACCGAGTTACTGCTGATGTACTGTAATACTTTGCCATGTGAGTGTTCACTGAGTTACTGCTGATGTACTGTAATACTTTGCCATGTGAGTGTTCACTGAGTTACTGCTGATGTACTGTAATACTTTGCCATGTGAGTGTTCACTGAGTTACTGCTGATGTACTGTAATACTTTGCCATGTGAGTGTTCACTGAGTTACTGCTGATGTACTGTAATACTTTGCCATGTGAGTGTTCACTGAGTTACTGCTGATGTACTGTAATACTTTGCCATGTGAGTGTTCACTGAGTTACTGCTGATGTACTGTAATACTTTGCCATGTGAGTGTTCACTGAGTTACTGCTGATGTACTGTAATACTTTGCCATGTGAGTGTTCACTGAGTTACTGCTGATGTACTGTAATACTTTGCCATGTGAGTGTTCACTGAGTTACTGCTGATGTACTGTAATACTTTGCCATGTGAGTGTTCACTGAGTTACTGCTGATGTACTGTAATACTTTGCCATGTGAGTGTTCACTGAGTTACTGCTGATGTACTGTAATACTTTGCCATGTGAGTGTTCACTGAGTTACTGCTGATGTACTGTAATACTTTGCCATGTGAGTGTTCACTGAGTTACTGCTGATGTGCTGTAATACTTTGCCATGTGAGTGTTCACTGAGTTACTGCTGATGTGCTGTAATACTTTGCCATGTGAGTGTTCACTGAGTTACTGCTGATGTGCTGTAATACTTTGCCATGTGAGTGTTCACTGAGTTACTGCTGATGTGCTGTAATACTTTGCCATGTGAGTGTTCACTGAGTTACTGCTGATGTACTGTAATACTTTGCCATGTGAGTGTTCACTGAGTTACTGCTGATGTACTGTAATACTTTGCCATGTGAGTGTTCACTGAGTTACTGCTGATGTACTGTAATACTTTGCCATGTGAGTGTTCACTGAGTTACTGCTGATGTACTGTAATACTTTGCCATGTGAGTGTTCACTGAGTTACTGCTGATGTACTGTAATACTTTGCCATGTGAGTGTTCACTGAGTTACTGCTGATGTACTGTAATACTTTGCCATGTGAGTGTTCACTGAGTTACTGCTGATGTGCTGTAATACTTTGCCATGTGAGTGTTCACTGAGTTACTGCTGATGTACTGTAATACTTTGCCATGTGAGTGTTCACTGAGTTACTGCTGATGTACTGTAATACTTTGCCATGTGAGTGTTCACTGAGTTACTGCTGATGTACTGTAATACTTTGCCATGTGAGTGCTCACCGAGAGTTACTGCTGACGTACTGTAATACTTTGCCATGTGAGTGTTCACTGAGTTACTGCTGATGTACTGTAATACTTTGCCATGTGAGTGTTCACTGAGTTACTGCTGATGTACTGTAATACTTTGCCATGTGAGTGTTCACTGAGTTACTGCTGATGTACTGTAATACTTTGCCATGTGAGTGTTCACTGAGTTACTGCTGATGTACTGTAATACTTTGCCATGTGAGTGTTCACTGAGTTACTGCTGATGTACTGTAATACTTTGCCATGTGAGTGTTCACTGAGTTACTGCTGATGTACTGTAATACTTTGCCATGTGAGTGTTCACTGAGTTACTGCTGATGTACTGTAATACTTTGCCATGTGAGTGTTCACTGAGTTACTGCTGATGTACTGTAATACTTTGCCATGTGAGTGTTCACTGAGTTACTGCTGATGTACTGTAATACTTTGCCATGTGAGTGTTCACTGAGTTACTGCTGATGTACTGTAATACTTTGCCATGTGAGTGTTCACTGAGTTACTGCTGATGTACTGTAATACTTTGCCATGTGAGTGTTCACTGAGTTACTGCTGATGTACTGTAATACTTTGCCATGTGAGTGTTCACTGAGTTACTGCTGATGTACTGTAATACTTTGCCATGTGAGTGTTCACTGAGTTACTGCTGATGTACTGTAATACTTTGCCATGTGAGTGTTCACTGAGTTACTGCTGATGTACTGTAATACTTTGCCATGTGAGTGTTCACTGAGTTACTGCTGATGTACTGTAATACTTTGCCATGTGAGTGTTCACTGAGTTACTGCTGATGTACTGTAATACTTTGCCATGTGAGTGTTCACTGAGTTACTGCTGATGTACTGTAATACTTTGCCATGTGAGTGTTCACTGAGTTACTGCTGATGTACTGTAATACTTTGCCATGTGAGTGTTCACTGAGTTACTGCTGATGTACTGTAATACTTTGCCATGTGAGTGTTCACTGAGTTACTGCTGATGTACTGTAATACTTTGCCATGTGAGTGTTCACTGAGTTACTGCTGATGTACTGTAATACTTTGCCATGTGAGTGTTCACTGAGTTACTGCTGATGTACTGTAATACTTTGCCATGTGAGTGTTCACTGAGTTACTGCTGATGTACTGTAATACTTTGCCATGTGAGTGTTCACTGAGTTACTGCTGATGTGCTGTAATACTTTGCCATGTGAGTGTTCACTGAGTTACTGCTGATGTACTGTAATACTTTGCCATGTGAGTGTTCACTGAGTTACTGCTGATGTACTGTAATACTTTGCCATGTGAGTGTTCACTGAGTTACTGCTGATGTACTGTAATACTTTGCCATGTGAGTGTTCACTGAGTTACTGCTGATGTACTGTAATACTTTGCCATGTGAGTGTTCACTGAGTTACTGCTGATGTGCTGTAATACTTTGCCATGTGAGTGTTCACTGAGTTACTGCTGATGTACTGTAATACTTTGCCATGTGAGTGTTCACTGAGTTACTGCTGATGTGCTGTAATACTTTGCCATGTGAGTGTTCACTGAGTTACTGCTGATGTACTGTAATACTTTGCCATGTGAGTGTTCACTGAGTTACTGCTGATGTACTGTAATACTTTGCCATGTGAGTGTTCACTGAGTTACTGCTGATGTACTGTAATACTTTGCCATGTGAGTGTTCACTGAGTTACTGCTGATGTACTGTAATACTTTGCCATGTGAGTGTTCACTGAGTTACTGCTGATGTACTGTAATACTTTGCCATGTGAGTGTTCACTGAGCTACTGCTGATGTGCTGTAATACTTTGCCATGTGAGTGTTCACTGAGTTACTGCTGATGTGCTGTAATACTTTGCCATGTGAGTGTTCACTGAGTTACTGCTGATGTACTGTAATACTTTGCCATGTGAGTGTTCACTGAGTTACTGCTGATGTACTGTAATACTTTGCCATGTGAGTGTTCACTGAGTTACTGCTGATGTGCTGTAATACTTTGCCATGTGAGTGTTCACTGAGTTACTGCTGATGTGCTGTAATACTTTGACATGTGAGTGTTCACTGAGTTACTGCTGATGTACTGTAATGACGCTCACAGGAGTGTCCTCTGCTCTGTCATCAGCAGGGTGGATGACATACACCTGCATTTCTTTAGTTGACATTTGCATGGCAGTATATGTCTATGCACTTGTAATTTTTAGCTTGCTTACCTATGCATGTTGATGGGACATGATTGCACATACTGTGTATTGTGTGTTTTATACATGTCCAGTTCTGCGGACATCAGCAATCATTCTGGCCATTTGACATAGATTTTCCATTTGGATAACTATATTTCTGTTTTAGCTTCTACAGGACCCTGTATGCTGTACACATACATTTGCATTGTGTCAACTTTGCTTGTCTTACTTTGTCCTAATGTGGGCCCAGGTTATCCGCTTCATGCCTACCTTCATATTTTACTATTATTTTTTGCAAATATCTTTGCCTTTGATGCAACTACTGACTATTGCCATATATTAATTTGACACAGTGAACATGTGTCAATTGTACGGCCATTTTACAAAGCAGGACATAGGTTCATAGGTTGATACTAGGCTATCGGCCCTAGGGCCTATGCAAGCCTAGCCATAACAATTCCCTGGATATTTCTTCCCACAATATTTACTTCTCTGGACCCCTGTCTAGCAGGGTGAATTTCTTATCTCCCATCCAATCATCAACGTTTCTTTTGAAGAAGGCCATTGTGGCGCTCTGCTTGACATGTATGGGCAGTCTATTCCAGAGTATGGGGAGTCTCTGGGTCAGGAACCTAGCCCTCCAGCATGTTTTGTTCGTTGTGATGACAAGGTTTAGATCCCTGGAGCGTGTGGCTCTGAGGGATTGGGATTTCTTTAAGTGGAGCATGTCCAACACCTCAGGGTTTGACATGGCCTTGTATGCACACAAGTTGCTGGTTAATGCTGGCAATATGTCCTTGCTCTCATTAGACTTGTGTCTTACCCAGTGCAGTTTTGTTTGCATCCATGTACACAACCAGCTATATTTATTATGCTGTACTGCTCCATTTTTGAACATACTATTACATGTCATTGGTGTGTGTATGAGTATTGAGCTTGCTTTCATGTACATTCCATTTATGTCTCTGACAGACAGACATGCATACATACATCTACACCTGTGTTTTGCCTTTGACATCCCATATGTGTGTAACATACACACATCGCATTACACATTTGTTGGGGTTGTGTATACCTACTTGTGTAGATAGCAGTCTTTGTTGTTTTATGCAGTACTTCTGTTTGGCACTGTGCTTGATTGTTTACCTTTCGCATGCATAATCATAGGTTTGGTTCTATCCTCTGCTGGAGTTGTCTAGCAATGTTAGACCTGCATTTGTTCATATGTGATGTTGCTTGGCTTATACCTGCACTGCTAATGGACTAATTGGATATGTGTTTATTTATCCAATGTGCACTGTGATCCTACTTTATTACCTGGAATACATGTCTACCATTGGTCATATACATCTAGGTATGACTGCCACACAGTTTGCAACATGTCATTACATGATACTGCATAGGCAGATATGTTTTTTTGCATTTCACTTTGGCTGGTATGCATCCTAACCCTGTTTTTCAACTTTCCATTGCTCATGTCGTGCAGTGTGCCATCAGTATAACTTACCTGTCCTTATTGTTTTTTCCCCCAATCTTTGCCTGTCTTGTGTTGTGCCTTTTCTTCTTTAGGTATACCTGCTGTGATGTCCTTCTCTTCTTCTTTCCATATGTTTACCTTTCCTTCTATTCTCTAAAAAAATGAGATGTAATCCCACCAAAACATTTGCCCATGCCCGTCTGACTTTCCCTCTGATTTTCCTATTCCAACATTGCTCTTGTGTGCCCCTCTTCTTCACCTGTACCCCACATCTTCTTTTTTATCTCCAGCGTTCTTTGGGGGTGTGTTTTACTTGTCTTCCAAGTCCCAAACAAATTGTTACCAAATGTTTGCTATGGAGATGTGGCTGTGATTTCTCTTTGCCTCTAAGTTTTTTATTAGAAAATTTACGTATTCCATTGAAAAAAATTCAATTTTGTTTTCCTTTTTAAGAAATCTGCTTGGCCTGGTGTTTTTGTTCTATGGATTCCATTGGAATATGTAAGCCAAAGCTGGCATATTTTATTCATACATATGTTACAGTGATATCCACAGTTATCTCTGAGCATAATGGAGAGAGTGCTGTCAATACACACACACACACACACACATATATATAAATATATATATATATATATATGTGTGTGTGTGTGTGTGTGTGTGTGAACACATATATATATATATATATATATATATATATATATATATATATATATATATATATAAATATATATATATGTATACAGATCCCTATCACAACACCGCAAAACAACAACACCAAAACACCAAAAACACACAAAACCGACAACTCACAAAACCGAACACCATAACACCAACACCCAAAACACCGACACACAAAACGTAAACTACATATTACACACAACTATACATGCACTAACTCTAACCCAAACCCTAACCCTAAGGTCCGACACTACCGCACACTTACCCTACCCGCACCCTAACCCTAACTCACTTAATCCACCACTAAACCTACAGTGCATCACTATCGCACACTTACCATACCTGCACCCTGACCCTAACTCACTTAACCCGCCACTACACCTAAAGTCCATCACTATCGCACACTTACCTTACCCGCACCCTAAGTCCGACACTACCACACACTCACCTTTTCCGCACCCTAACCCTAAATCCCACACTATCTCACACTTACCTGTCCGCTCCCTAATGCTAAATCCCTCACTACCACACACTTACCTGTCCGCTCCCTAATGCTAAATCCCTCACTACCACACACTTACCTGTCCGCTTCCTAATGCTAAATCCCCCACTATCGCACACTTACCGACTCGCGCTCACACGTTGCCCATGTCAGTGTTTCGGCTGTCGGGATTTCACCTTGTCGATCATCTGTCTCGTCGGTCTTCTCAAATCGGTCTTCTTAGCGTTGGTGTTTCGGCGTGTCGATGAAGTCAAGGGGACCCATGTATACACACATACAACTTAGAAGCATGTATTTTATGATAGTGGATGAATTTCAGAAATATCAATAGTTGACTGTGAAATTTCTGGGTCTATTCCTGAAAATGCAGGTTATGAATGCCATGCAGCTTACATTGGGATAGTTGGCATTTTTTTTTTTTTGGTATCATAATGGAGTTAACTATATTCTGTAGGTGTCTTTAACCTTATTGGTCAGATTCTGTTATACTTATGTGTCTGTATAACTATCATAATGCTTGAATTGTGATTATCTTTCCATAACTTTGTTACTGTGCAACGTGATTGGACAACCATTTCTCATTACCTATGGATTACTTTTGGATTTGTTTAGTGCACCATTCATACTACTGTGATACTCCATTGTGTGCTGAGCTATTCTGAGTTTCTTATAGCACATTTACATATTGCAACATTATATACAAATTTCGTGCTGATATCTTTTTCTGAAAAGATTTCAAGCCTGCATAAACTAAAGCACTGCTGGTGATTCTCTGCTGGGTGAGGAAAGTAGGCCTATATTTTTTGTCTGTGACTGATAGAGTTGCTTTCTGTTTTACCTGCTCCATTTTGTTTTCTGTTTTAAGTAACCTGATTGGCCTGGTGTTTTTGTTCTGTGTGAGAGACAGTCACTTAAATTATCTAGGCTGCACATTTCACATGTTTTTTCATTGGTTAAATTGTCTCTTGAGTAATACTGAAATACAAAGTGAATTTCTGGGCATTATGTCTTTTTCTGAAAAGATTTCAAGCCTGCATAAACTAAAACACTGCTGATGATTCCCTGCTAGGTGAGGAATGTAAACCTATATTTTTGTTTGTGACTAATATAACTGACTTCTTTTTTTAAGTGCTCCATTTTGCTTTCTGTTTTAAGAAATCTGCTTGCCCTGGTGTTTTTGTTCTATGTGGGAGACAGATACTTAAATTATCTAGGCTCCACATTTCAACAGTTTTTTTCTTCATTGGTTACATTGTCTCTTGAGTGATTCTTAAAAAATATACATTGAATTTCTGGGCATTTGTCTTTTTCTGATAAGATTTCAAACCTGCATAAACTAAAACACTGCTGGTAATTTCCTGCTAGGTGAGGAAAGTTAACCTATATTTTAGTCTGTGACTGATAGAGCTGCTTTCAATTTTACCTGTTCCATTTTGTTTTCTGTTTTAAGAAATCTGAGTGGCCTGGTGTTTTTTTAAGCCTGTTGATTTTAAGCTGCCCACTCCTAATATATATTGAGCTTAATAAGGTCATCCCTTTCTACTCTGCTGTTGATATCTTAAATTATTTATTTGCCTTTTCTTGTACTTGTATTGAAAAAGTGGATTTTGCCTCGCATTGTCTGTTCTACTGATTCACTTGATCTGAATTCATTATCTAGCTAGCTGCTAGATAAAATAGTATATTTTTACACTCTAGCAAGCACTTGGTTTTACATCAAGAGATCAGTGGATTTTACATCTAGTGCACTGGGAGGTGGTGTGGCCTGTTTAGGTTGGGGAAGCACCTCAGATTTCTGCATGTAGTTTTATTGGCTGGAGGGCTTATTAATCAGCTTGTCTTGTTTTAGTGCCTTTATACATTCTGTGCAATTGAGTGGCTCTTGTCTCATTTATGCAAAGTGAAGTACTTTTACTGAATAATCATACTTTTATAAGCTATTTAAAGTAAACTGCTGTATCAGTATCTTTAAGTTTGTTTGTGGTAGCATTTCACTCCAGACACTCCTTTACTGTGCTTTTACATTAGGAGGATTGGGATTATTCATCTAGTGCCGGTAGGTGCTTACTTGGTCTGTCTGGGCTGGGAAACACATAAAAGGGCTCTAATAATTTTTTTGCCTTCTCTTATATACTGTGATTGCACTACAGCAGTTTCAAAAAAATGTACTGTCTGTTGCTGCTTTAAGTAGTTAACTGCACTGTATTACATTCTACTTGTTAGTTGTTGGGCTGTTTTAGTTTGTTTGTGTGTTCTTGTTACACGTGGGCTCCAAACCAGCTATTCTACATTAAGAAGGAGGTTTTTTGCACCCTTGCGGCAGACGCGTGCTGCTCTAACTTGTCTGAGTTGGGGATTGCTGGTGGATTTAAGCTTCGTGTTTGTGCATGCTTTGGCATAGATACTGAGATCTGCTTGTCATTTGGCAACTTTGCTACTGATTGCTGAGAATCTGTTGTCACCTGGAGCAAGCCACTATTGAAAAGAAAAAAGTAAAATTGTTTGCACTTTTCTTATATACTGTGATGGTACGTTAGCAGTTTCTTAAGCTATTTGCTGTTATTTTTGCACTTTATAATAAAAAATGGTACTATCTGCTGTTGCATTAAGTAGCTAACTGCACTGCATTACATTGTATTTGTTAGTTGTAGGGCTGTTGGTAGTTTGTGTGGTCTTGTTACACTTGGGCTCCAAACCCAATTCGCTATTCTACATTAAGGAGTTTTTCTGCACCTTGTGGCAGAAGTGTGCTGGTTTAACCTGGCTAAGTTGAGGATTTGTAGTAAATGGCTTATTGTGTGCTTTCCTGATTGGTAGTAGGCTTAAAACTTGTTTCTCTTTGCTTATATTTCAGCCTTGCATTTGTGTGGTACTGCTCTTCAATCATTTGTGGTTAGCAATGCCCTGTATAGATGCAAAAGCCTAGAAGGTCAGTTTTTCCCTAAACAGGTGTCAGTGAAACCCTTCCAAGCTTTTCTGCTGCTCTAGGAGCAACTCAGTTGTACATTGAGCAGTACTGCTTATTGATCATCCTTAGCCAATACAAAATATAGGTCTCTTGTAGTCTCAACGCTACCAGCCCAATGCTGGCAAATTAAACCATTCCCCTCCTTAATAAAACATACAGTAAGAACCTGCTATCATGGATGGGCAGTTTCCCATCATCTCTTTGGCCAGCCTGATAGACATGGGCATCCTAAGGCAATGTAGCAAGTGCCTCATGTATGCTGACAACAACTTACTCCTGAAACAAACAAATACTTTATGTGAGAGATGTAGTTACACTAAGAAAATGGAGGCAAGACTCTCACATAAGGATAAATCGAATGCCAAACAGGGTGTCAGCAGACACCCTTCCCATACTAAATAAGGACAGGACACATAAACCCACATATGTGGAAGTATTCACTAGTAACTTACCAAAGATCAGGTTCATAGGTAGGTACTAGGCTATTGGCCCTAGGGCCTATATAAGCCTAGCCAAAAAGGTTCCCTGGGTTTTGCCACCCAAGAAAATTATTTTCCCGTGCCCTTGTCGAGCAGAGCCACAGAAGTGATCCCCAGGGTGAATTTCCTATTTCCCATCCAATCATCAATATTTTTCTTGAAGAGTGCTAATGAGGAGCTCTGTTTGACATAGATAGGTAGTCTGTTCCAGAGTATGGGAAGTCTCTGGGACAGGAATCTATCCCTCCAGCATGTTCTGTTTATTGTGGTGACAAGGTTTAGGTCCCTACAGCATGTAGTTCAGAGGGATTGGGATTTCTTTAAGTGGAGCATGTCCAACAGCTCGGGGTTTGCATAGCTTTGTATGTTAGGCAGAGATCGTCTCTGAGTATACGATAAGCGATGGAGTAAAGCTGGAGTTTTTTGAGATGGTCTGCATAGGGTATCTGTTTGAGGCCAGTAATCCTCTTTGTGAGGCATTTCTGTGGCCTCTCCAGTCATTGTAGATGTCTTGTGAGGTACATACCAAAAGGGGTGCTGTACTCTATAATGGGTCTAATGAGTGATGAGTAGAGGGGGAACAATGACCTCTTTTTTTCTGGATGAGAAACCTTTTGTGATGAGGTGTGCCACGTAGAAGGATTTTCTGACCACTGTGGTGATGTGATTATCAAAGGAGAGACTACTGTCCACCTGTGTCCTAAGGTCTCTTAACACACTTTTAGTGTTAAGTAGACTACCACCCATGTGGTAGTTCATGGGTACAGAGTTTTTACCAAAGGGGATGACAATGCACTTTTTGGCATTAAGCTTCAGGCCATGGCTATGACACAAGGTATTTGTCTCAGTGAGGCCCTTTTGTAGGATGCCCACATCGTTAGGAGTTTCGATTATGGCTCCCAGTTTGCAGTCATCTGCCAACTTCATTAGCCAAAGACCTTCTGTCTTAGCCTGTACTTCAGAGAAGTAGATACCAAACAGGAGAGGACCCCGGAATGAACCCTGTGGTACTCCACCTGTCACTGGTCTGAAGTCGGATTTGGAGTCTGCTACTTTCACAGTGTGGGTTCTGTCCATGAGCCAGTTGGCAACCCAACTTGTGACATAGGGATTTATACCTAGTTTAGTGAGTTTATCTATAATTCCAGAGTGGGGGATGGTATCAAAATCCTTGGCAAGCTCTAGAGAGGCTGTGTGAACCACCTTACCCTCATCTATGGCTTTGGTGACTGCTTCAAAGAAGTCTATCAGGTTTAGGAGACATGATCTGCCTTTTACAAACCCGAACTGGGTGGGGTCCAGAGTTTGGAGATTACCAATGTCTTTGTTTATGAGCTCCAGGATGATACGTTCCATGGCCTTGCAGACCAGGCTCGTCAGGCTAATGGGGCAGTAGTTCCCGAGGTCCATCATGGTTCCCCCTTTGTGGAGTGAGATAACCGTTGCGGTGCACCATTCAGTGGGCACAAAGCCTGAGGTGAGGCTATGACTGAACATGGTACTTAGGTGGGGTGCCAGTTCATTCTGTAGTTCATGTAATTCATGTAGAATGCAGCCTGGGATATTGTCAGGTCCCATGGATGCTGTGTCCTTGGCTTTGGAGAGTGTGTTTTTTACCTGTGCAGCTGTGATTACAGGAACATTGCATTAGAAGCCTCCCAAATGGAAACCACTTACACACATAATGCAAAAAACAACCACAACACATTACACGCACACACCAGTGTCTCAACAAATAAGCCTGTTAAGACATAACACCACAAAACCTAATGTACCAGTCATAGGTGACTCTATTGTAAGACACAAAGATGTTCCCATCACCAGGATGGATAAGGATCAGGCTACAGTTAGCTGCCTGTCAGGTGCCAGGATCCATCAAGTCACTCAAACACTCAAGTCATTCAACCACAAGTACTGGTATGATTATATCATAGTCCATGTGGGGGTGAATTATTTGAGATGTACCTCACTGGACTATATGAAGAGAGACATGACTGAGCTTTTAGACTATGTGTCACAGGCAGGTATAAGCCTAGCCTTAAACAGTGTTTTACCTTCTCCAAGGATGATGCCACAATACAAACAAACATGATTGACTTTAACAATTGGCTTAGCTTCTGGTGTCAGCCCAAGGGGATCCAATATCTGTCAGCCTAGGAAGACATGGTCAGCAGGCCACAGTGCTTTGCTAGATATGGTCTGCACCTGTCTCCTCTAGGCTAAGGGATACTGGCTAAAGCATTAGCCACCCCTATTGTGCCTTTTTTAGGCAGTGTCAAAATAATGAATGTTCCAACATAACCAAATCCTCTCTAGATAATCTCAAGGTACTGCTGTTTAATGCTGGAGTCTAAACAAGAAACTGCACTCCCTGGAAGCCCTTCTCACTTTGGAAGATGTTGATGTCTGTGCGGTTACCAGGACATGGTTCAAAGGTGTGGCAAGCACCTCTGCTGTGCAGGGCTTTAATGCCTTCCATACGTTCAGACCACAAACTGAGCATGAAAGAACCAAAGAAGGAGGAGGTGTATCCATCTTTATTAGGGATAAGTACACCTTGAGACTGGTCAAACAGTATGCCTCTCTTGAGTGACTCCATGTCCAATTAACTACAGGCAAATCCCCCTACAACATCATAGCTAGGTATTACTCCCCCACCATGAAACAGGAAAAGCATACCACATACCTTGACTTAGTGGAGTCATTTGCCATATAGCCCAACACCTTACTCATGGGTGATTTTAATTATCCTACCATCGACTGGGAAACATACATGACCACAAACATGCTGGCTCAGAAGCACTTGGACTTTGTCAATGCAAATGCTCCGGAACAGCTAGCCAGCACACCCACAAGAGGCTCAAATGTCCTGGACATACTACTCACTAATATGGAGAGCATTGCACCCTCCTTCCCACATGTGATGTCCTCCCTGGTGAGATCAGACCATAAGTCAGTCTCATTTGATGTAATTATAAGACCAGATACCCCATCAAGCTGAAAAATGCTTAAGAATTTTTGAAATCAAACTACCTCATACTAAGTGATGGGATAAGAAATTTCAAAGCCCCCTCAAAAGCAGATAACATGGACTCTTATGTAGAGGTGTACACCAATGCCCTGTTTTACCATACAAGCAGTTGTATAGAATTGGCTGTACTCGACCAGATTAAAACCAGGTCTTGCTGAAAAAACAAGCCACCCTGGTGGACCCCTAGTATAAAAGGCTATACAACAAGAGAGAGAGACTAATGTACAAGAGCAAAAGGAGCCACCCTGGTGGACCCCTAGTATAAAAGGCTATACAACAAGAGAGAGAGACTAATGTACAAGAGCAAAAGGAGCCACCCTGGTGGACCCCTAGTATAAAAGGCTGTACAACAAGAGAGAGAGACTAATGTACAAGAGCAAAAGGAGCCACCCTGGTGGACCCCTAGTATAAAAGGCTATACAACAAGAGAGAGAGACTAATGTACAAGAGCAAAGGGGAACTGGCTCAACAGAGGAAGAAACCCCTCTCTAGCTTAAACAAGCAAATTAAAGATCTTGTCAAGTCATCCAAAGCTAATTATAATGCAAAAATAGCCTCTCTAGCTAAAGATAATCACAAGTCATTATTTAACTACATCTAAAATCTAAAAGGGAATACCCAGCTATGTGCTGAACTCGTTCTGTATGGCATAACCCATACTCAACTAGAGGTAACAACCAACCTGGTAACTGGCAGATTTGGAGCAAACTTCACCCGTCTGTCCCCTCCAGTTATCTCTCAAAGTATACATGTCACTATTCCACGGTCTATTATCTCAAGAGAGCAGGGCATCTCAGCACTCCCCAAGGCCAAAACAGGGCATTACTGGGACCAGATAACATACCAGGTTGCCTTTTAAAGAGCTTAAGCTATGACCTAGCTGACCCACTTGGATCCCTGTTTAACCACTGCCTGCAGACTGGCTATGTTCCAAATGGAGGACAGCAACAGTAATCCCTCTGCACAAAGTGGGACCATCAACCAACCATGGGAATTATAGGCCCATAAGCTTCACTAGCCTCATCTGCAAGGCCATGGAAAGATTTATTATGGACCTTATTAACAAGGACATAAGTAATCACCATATTCTGGACCCAACCCAGTTAGGACTTGTCAAAGGTAGAGCATGCCTGTTAAACATGGTTGACTTCTTCAAGAAAGTTACCAAGGCCCTGGACAAGGGAAAGACAGTGCATACTGCCTATCTTGACCTAGCCAAGGTATTTGACTCAATCCCCCACTCAGGTATTATAGAGAAACTCTCCAAATTGTGAATCAACCCCTACATTACCAGATGGATAGCCAACTGGCTCACCAACAGGACACATACTGTTAAAGTGGGTGACTTCACCTTTAGCAAAAGACCAGTCACCAGTAGCATACCACAGAGTTCTGTGCTGGGCCCCTTACTGGTTGGAATTTATTTCTTAGAAGTCCCGGCAAACTTGGATGGCCTGTGGCTGACCAAGTTCACTGACAATTGCAAACTGGGAGCAATCATTGAGTCCTCCAATGATGTTACTATACTGCAGATAGAGTTAATGCAGACAAATGATTGGTGCCAAAGCCACAGATTAAAGCTAAATGCAAAAAATGCATTATTATTCCCTTTGTGAAAGCTAGCATCCCTACTAAGTACATTATAGGCAGCACACCCTAAGGGTATTCAGGTGGATAGCAATCTGAACTCTGACTACCACATATCTTTCCATGTGGCACATCTTATAAGTAAAGACATCATATCTAGATATATGGATGTTATAATTCCATTATATTTGACCCTCATCAGACCAATAATTAAGTATAATGCCCCCTTTTGCATGTACCTCACCAGACACCTGCAACAATTGGGGAAACCACACAGATTTCTCACCAATAAATTACAGGGTACACAAAACAAGTCTTACATGGAAATACTGAAATCCCTGTTATTGTGTTCTGTCTCCTACAGGTTGCTAAGAGGTGACCTATGCCCGACTTACAGGGCAGTTTCTGACCTGTCCCTGATGGAAATGCTACACAATCATAAATCAAACTGCACGAGAGTCATTGGCTCCAGGGATGTTAACCTTATCTCTGACATGAACAGGTCCTACTGGAGGAATAGATTCATCTCCCAGAGACAGCCATTTCTCTGGAACAAGCTTCCAGTTCATGTGAAACAGACCCCCTCCCTGATCCTCTTCAAACACAACCTAGCTCAACGGATGGGTGACTGTAAATGCACTCCTGGGGTGGTGTCTTTGTTCCTCCTTGACAGCGAAAGTCATTATTAACTAACATAGACCCTTACCTCTGTCAACTTCGCTGACCTAGCCACCTACAATTGGGGCAACTTGGAATAAATATAGCTAGGCTTGTAAGGGTTCTTAGGGCTGTTAGCCTAGTAACCTTCTATAACCTCATGAACCTCTGAATCAATGTAATGTGTCAGATTACGTGAACTTTATGGAATCTGGCCTTATATCTTTGCACTTTCCCAAGGTTTAATAAAATGGTAAGCATTAAAAGTACTTTAAAAATGTGAGAAACAAAATTATGAAATGGTTATTTAACCATGATCTATTCTTTGTTATTACATTTGTAAAGATGTACAGAAGCTTTTAACTATGCAAATTATTTGAAATTAATTTTATATGAGTATGTTGCTCTGTCACGGTCTTGCACAGAGTAACTTTCAATTTGGTATACTGCTATTGTTTTAAGAACTAATAAGTTGTGATTGATCATGTGGCAGTTTGTTGTATTCAAACAGTGACTTCACTAAATGTTTTAGATTCTGAAAAAGCCTTTTATTTCATAAGACAAAAGCAATCAATGTGCAATGAAAGAGTTCATGGTTGGAGGGATTGGTGTGTGTTTTTGGTATTTTTTTCCTTGACACTTACAGAGTCTCATGGATTTTTTTGATATTAGTAATTTACTAATTTCAGTTTCCTCCCACATCCCAAAGTCATGCAGTAGGTGGACTGAACACTCTAAATTGGCCCTAGGTGTGAGTGTGTGCATGCGTGTGCCTTCTGTGGAAGGTTGGACTGGCACCTCGGCACTGTAAAACTCCGCTGCCAATCATGAGCGGACGGGTGATCTGCTGTGGCGACCCCTAACCGGGAAAAAGCCGAAAGAAGAAGAAGAAGTAATTTACTAATTTCAGTACTCCACAAAGAATAGGAAGCTTCTCGTACCATGCATTTATTAACTACAGATGGCCAGTGTAGATCATTCAGTTTTGTGAATGAAAAGATATTTATTCCAGTTATATATTCTATACTTCACACAGCTGAGTGGTGCTCATTCCAATGATTCTCTGTTCGCTGCCTACCCTCTAAGGCTTATTATTTACACATCACTATTTTCAGCTATTCTCCAGCGAGCCAGGGTTGCAAAGTTCTCATTTTCATATGCTGATGTAGTCGGTTGTACTAACATGCGATAGTAGACAGGAATCTTACCTACTATTATATTGTATAACTTTAACCCCTAAAACTAATGATATTTACACAAACATATAATTATAATCGGTTAAAGGTTTACAGATCAACTTAGATTGAAATCTGTTATGTCTGTTGCAGTAGTCATGTCTACTACCAATGGAAAACAAGGTATAGCGAAAAAATAATGACATGCACGTATCTTACGTTCTTTTACCACTGGAGCTGCAGATCCCTTTATATGTGGCATGCCCCCCTTTTTCAGCCTAGGCCCCTGGTGTTGTGTTCCTATTAAGGCATGCCCTTCTTCCCTTCTTGCCCCCTTGTCACCTTAGAGATTAATGCCCTACTTCCTTTGCTGCAGTTAAGAGTTTTCTCCAGTGCCCATTACTTTATTAAAGGCCCTTGTCAGGGCCTAGTGAATTAGATTAGTGTTAGGGAGTCTGTTCTTATATTTCCTCTTTATTCTCCTATCATTTCAATCATGTAACAATTTGAACATTAAAACACTTAATAAAAATGAGACATTGGCAGAAACAGGTAACTATTTTGCTTGTTGTATCATATAACAGTGTTTATTAATTTGTTAATAAGTTGCCATGTAAATAAACCTTCTAATTTTGCTCTCAAAATTATGAAGTAGCATAACGTTGTGTACACATAGAGTAGCAGTAATTGTTAATGCATATTCAAATCTTAGTATTAAAACACCAATATTAATCACCTTCCTGGCCTGTATTGTGAATAGAAGTAGCAGTAATTGTTAATGCATATTCAAATCTTGGTATTAAAGCACCACCATTAATCACATTCCTGGCCTGTATTGTGAATAGACTACAAATTTTATACACAGCTTTCAGTTGTTAAGAAACCAAAGTTATTAGAAGTTCAATATATTTATGAAATAAAGAACTCTGGTCTAGTGGCAATCCAAAATATTTTGTTGGCATTTTGAAAGCTTGGTTTATACTTCCCACTATGTGCTCTGCATTGACAAATATTAGTCACATTAGTCAAATAACACTAATTTGTCTCAAACAATAACTTTTTCATGCAAGAAAGTGTTTGCCATTGTGAAAGAAACATTTGTCTAGACAAGCTTGATGAAGGCCAAAATAAGAGATTCTCAACACAAGCCAAGAAATTTCTTATGTTAAGTATTTTCTAATACAAAACCAGTCTGTGTTAATATTAAAAAAGTTATCAGTTCCAAACATGTCTTTCTCAATCAGAAAACTTTATATATGCCAAAAGAAGTCCTTTTTAATGCTAAAATGCGCCAGTGTTATACAAGCATTTGTCAATTCCAACAAAGTTTTTGTGATGGCCTAAACAAGCCTTTGTCAATAAGCAGCAATACCTTGTCAATGGTAGAAAAGTAATAGGTCACTGCAAAAGTCGTCTGCAAGTAACAAAGTAATTTTTTGTGCCAATCAAGTCTTCTTAATGCCAAGGTCACATGAAAGTTGAACAATGTCTGCTAATGTAAAACAAATCTATATTATTAAGTAGTCAAGTCTATGTCAATATAAACAGGTCTCTGATGTTGACAAACAAGTATTTTTCAATAATACGAAAACAGAGCAGCAAAACACCAAAGCAACCCTTCCACTGCTCAAAGAACCAGTCGATGGAGGAGCGTTGTATAAAGAACTTTATTGCTCTTGTCTTAAAAATCCATTTAAAAACTTTCGCTATTCAGCACAATACTTCAGACAATCAGTAAGAAACAAAAACAGTTTGAATCAAGCGCTTTCGCTTGGTCCCATTGCCAAGCTTTATCAAGATGAAATGTCACTAAAAATAAGGCTATATATATAAAATTCATTAACCACCATGTCACAACAAAACTAATTAAGCTTTAAAGCTGTACATTTGATTTCTAACCTAACTGTTTTTTTTATTTACATCCAGGTACCACTATTGTATAATACAACAATACTAACATACATAAAATATAAAATTTATATTAAAATTCATTGAGTCTGATTTCGTATATATTACCACCAAATTAATTCATTACATATCTTAAAAATGTGGCAAATTGTATAAATACATATATAGACATATTACAAACATAAATATACATTTTTTATATATAATATACATTAATAAATAAATGCTTATATGAATACTATAAAATATTGTAAATACGTATTCTCAATATGCTTAATAAATATTTTCTAAACTGTCAATACAAAACTGATACCTGCAAAAGTTTATTGGAAATCAATATACTATTATAAAATTTATAAATATGTTGATGTATTAATCTACTATACTAAAAACATACTTTATTCAAATAGTTAAACAAATTCTATGTGCAATGACATCAATTTACTTATAAATCACAATCTAGCCATTCTTAGTTTAAGGACACTTTTTATATTTATATTATCATTTAAACCGGGACTTGTGGCAGCGTCTAGTTTAAGCTGCCACAAAAGTTCTTTATATTCTAAACGCGTTTCCCAGTCTCCCCCTCTACCATCCATTTGCACCTGTTCCAACACAATAAACTTTATACACATCTCAGGACATGAAATTGAGTATTTATAAAAGGCATTTGTTTCTTTTTTTCTGGAAACTTCATACATATGCTCATAAATTCTCTTTCTCAAAGACCTTTCTGTTTTGCCAACATAAAAACTAAAACACTTAGTACAGTGTCCCAAATATACTATTCCTTGTGTTGCACAATTCGCATAAATGTTGGCTTTAAAACAAAAATTCCTAGAGGGAATATATAAGGAATCTCTATTTAGAATGTATGTGCATTGCTTGCAACTTCCACATTTATAAGTGCCTTTTTTCAAATTCTTGTTGTTACTAATTCTTTCTTGTGGTTGAAATTTCTCAAATAGTTCCTTTATGTTGGTGTCCCTACGTCTAGTGAATCTGGGATACCTCGGAATATGTTTACTTAATTCTTCATGTCCTGTTAAAACCGGCCAAAACTTACTAATGACCTCTTCAATTTGATGCGAATCACTTGAATAAGTATGTATGTAGTTATTAGAAAAAGCAGCATTATTAGTTTGACTAGATTTTGTTTCTACAATCTGTCCCAAACCTAATAAAGGGGGGTATTTGCTCTCTCTGTGTTCTACAACTTCTTTACTCATCACATCTATCAAAATCTCAGGGTAACCCCTTTCCAAAAACATATTTTTTAGTACCAACAACTCTAACATGAAATATTCTAGAGTACTTGACATTCTTGATGCCCTTACCATTTGCCCTTTAATTATACCCTTCTTTTGATAGTAAGGGTGACCACTTGTGTAGTGCAAGTATGTATTGGAAAAAGTGGATTTTCTATATAGTTTAGATGTAAACCTATTGTTAACACAATCCTTAGAGATTGTAACATCTAAATAATTCATTTTTTCTTTACTAATAACATATGTAAAAGACAAAAAATTGGTCGTAGAATTGATGTAATCAAAAAATTCCAAAAATTGTTCCTCGGTGCCGGTCCACAATATGCTTATATCATCTAAAAACCTGGTATAATGCTTTATGCATTCCTTCCATTGAGTGGAAAAGATGAAATCCTGTTCCCATCTATGTGATATTATATTGGCATACATAGAGGCACATGGGGCACCCATTGCCACCCACTTTTTTTGTCCATATGTTTCTCCATTAAAAAACATGAAATTATTTTTAATATAATTTCCATGAATTCAACTAATAAATTTATGGTGTTAGTTGACAAAGCTGATCCTTTAACTAATGTTTCATTGAACCATTCTAGACCCTGCTCGTGGGGAATGCTCAGGAACAAATCCACGACATCAATGGTTATTAGTAATAAATCTGTTTGAAAAAATTCTCTCTGTATACCTCTTGGAAAATCCCAAGAATCTTTACATATATGTTGCAATGTTGTAGCAAAACTCTTTAGCCTAAAGTCAATAAACTTACCTATAGGTTCTAAGATCCCTCCTCTACCTGACACTATCGGTCTAAATTTTAATGGTTCAAGACCTTTATGTGTCTTCGGAATTCCAAAAATTATTGGGATTTTAGGTTTGTTAACATTCAAATAATTGTAGACCTCTTCATTTATAAAACCTTGTAATAGATTATCCATTAAGGTGTATTTAATTTTGGAATACGCCAAGTTCACTTCATTTCTGGATACCAACTCATATTTTTCAGAATCTTGTAATAAATTGAACAAATACATTTCATAATCCTGCATATACATCAAGACAAGCCCGCCTCCTTTGTCTGGCTTCATGGTTCAGTGACATTTCATCTTGATAAAGCTTGGCAATGGGACCAAGCAAAAGCGCTTGATTCAAACTGTTTTTGTTTCTTACTGATTGTCTGAAGTATTGTGCTGAATAGCGAAAGTTTTTAAATGGATTTTTAAGACAAGAGCAATAAAGTTCTTTATACAACGCTCCTCCATCAACTGGTTCTTCGAGCAGTGGAAGGGTTGCTTTGGTGTTTTGCTGCTCTGTTTTCGTATTATTGGTTTTCATTGTCCATGGCTGAAGAAACAGTATTGGAGGACTTTCTTAATACACCACTTTTGCTTGGAACTGAAGGCGATGATGCTCCTGTGACACGCGCAGAATTCAACAAAGTGTTAGACCTTTTAACCCAATTAAATGAGATGCTAAGAGGTAATAAAGGCGGGACTACCTGTCTTATCCCCGGTAATCAAGAACAGGCTTTTGAACAGAGAAAAACGTGCACAACTCCTGAAGTAATGGTCGCTCAACAAAGAACGCAAAACAACTCTAATAAAGGTCCTTCTTCATCACAACAAGTGGATAATAATCCTGTGGAAGTATTTCGTGGGCAGCGTTCATTCGAATCTGATATTCAAAACAATCAATTCAACTTCAATGTCTGGGCGGACAAACAGTTTTGGTTTAAGCAAGGTACTGTACAAATTGATAAAACCGACATTGAACAGCAGTTTAATATTTTAAAAGAAAGACTATACTCATATAAAAGTAACCAATTGGAGATCAATTATCTTAAAGAATGTGTAAATGTTGAATGAGTACCTAAGGGTTTGCGTTGTTTTAAATTTCCAAACAACGTACAACCAGGTACAGCATATTATGACAAGTTGTGTAATATTTTTAATAGAGCTGGTTTGCAGGTGTTAGAAGCTATGGTTGAGGAATATGAAGTCAAGGCTAATATTCTCCTTAAGGATTTGAATGTTATGAATGAAAAATTGATTAATAATACTGGTTTTTTATCTGTTAAAAAGAGTTATGATAATGTATTTAATGAAGTGGACCAGTACTGTTTAAAAATTTTAAATAGGAAAATCAACAAGTTAGAAAGGGATTTAAATGAATATAAAGAAGGGTTAGCTTACCCTGTGGCAATGAGAAACAAATGGAATGATGATTATAATAGGAATCGGGCCCAAGTTAATACATATAGAAATGACCAGGTACAACTTCCCACTGAACCATTGAGAAGGAGTGAAAGAATAGCTGAAAAGAGTAGAAAAAATACGCATCAGGATTTTCACTTTCCCCAGGACAGATTTATGGGGAGGGGGGAGAATTACCAGCAACAGAAATGGAGAAAGACTTAGATTTAGGGATGAATAACAACAGTTTTTTGGATTATATTGGTCCTGATGGGATAAGCCCATATGAAAGTAAAGAAGGTAAAAAATACAAACTAGTTAAGGACAAGAATTTTACGATATGCAATTTTACAGAAATAGAGATCAAAAAAGAATTTTTTGATTTATTTACAAAAGGTCTCCACTTCATTCCAACGTATCCCACTGAATTATAGAAGCTTTAATAGACTTGAAACTGTTTGTAAGGCAGATAAATTTGATTTTAAATTTCAATGGACAGCTTTACACTAAAACTACATTAACTAGGTCTAGTACCATTAACCCTCCAACTAACCCATGTTTAAAAGTGTTTGAAGAAATGGCCAGTAAGGAAATAAGAAAGATCACCTGTAAAAAATCGGACAGGGTACCGGTCAATATGAAGCCAGAAGAGATGTTATTAATGCAGCTTCTAAGGAAAGAAAAATGCAGAACCATGAAGCCAGACAAAGGAGGGGGGCTTGTCTTGATGTATATGCAGGATTATGAAATGTATTTGTTCAATTTATTACAAGATTCTGAAAAATATGAGTTGGTATTCAGAAATGAAGTGAACTTGGCTTATTCCAAAATTAAATACACCTTAATAGATAATCTATTACAAGGTTTTATAAATGAAGAGGTCTACAATTATTTGAATGTTAACAAACCTAAAATCCCAATAATTTTTGGAATTCCGAAGACACATAAAGGTCTTGAACCATTAAAATTTAGACCGATAGCGTCAGGTAGAGGAGAGATTTTAGAACCTATAGGTAAGTTTATTGACTTTAGGCTAAAGAGTTTTGCTACAACATTGCAACATATATGTAAAGATTCTTGGGATTTTCTAAGAGGTATACAGAGAGAATTTTTCCAAACAGATTTATTACTAATAACCATTGATGTCGTGGATTTGTTCCCGAGCATTCCCACGAGCAGGTTCTAGAATGGTTCAATGAAACATTAGTTAAAGAATCAGCTTTGTCAACTAACACCATAAATTTATTAGTTGAATTCATGGAAATTATATTCAAAAATTATTTCATGTTTTTTAATGGAGAAACATATAGACAAAAAAGGGGGTGGCAATGGGTGCCCCATGTGCCTCTATGTATGCCAATATAATATTACATAGATGGGAACAGGATTTCATCTTTTCCACTCAATGGAAGGAATGCATAAAGCATTATACCAGGTTTTTAGATGATATAAGCATATTGTGGACCGGCACCGAGGAACAATTTTTGGAATTTTTTGATTACATCAATTCTACGACCAATTCTTTGTCTTTTACATATGTTATTAGTAAAGAAAAAATGAATTATTTGGATGTTACAATCTCTAAGGATTGTGTTAACAATAGGTTTACATCTAAACTATATAGAAAATCCACTTTTTCCAATACATACTTGCACTACACAAGTGGTCACCCTTACTATCAAAAGAAGGGTATAATTAAAGGGCAAATGGTAAGGGCATCAAGAATGTCAAGTACTCTAGAATATTTCAAGGAAGAGTTGTTGGTACTAAAAAATATGTTTTTGGAAAGGGGTTACCCTGAGAGTTTGATAGATGCGATGAGTAAAGAAGTTGTAGAACACAGAGAGAGCAAATACCCCCCTTTATTAGGTTTGGGCCAGATTGTAGAAACAAAATCTAGTCAAACTAATAATGCTGATTTTTCTAACAACTACATGCATACTTATTCAAGTGATTTGCATCAAATTGAAGAGGTCATTAGTAAGTTTTGGCCGGTTTTAACAGGACATGAAGAATTAAGTAAACATATTCCGAGGTATCCCAGATTCACTAGACGTAGGGACACCAACATAAAGGAACTATTTGAGAAATTTTAACCACAAGAAAGAATTAGTAACAACAAGAATTTGAAAAAAGGCACTTATAAATGTGGAAGTTGCAAGCAATGCACATACATTCTAAATAGAGATTCCTTATATATTTCCTCTAGGAATTTTGTTTTAAAGCCAACATTTATGCGAATTGTGCAACGCAAGGAATAGTATATTTGGGACACTGTACTAAGTGTTTTAGTTTTTATGTTGGCAAAACAGAAAGGTCTTTGAGAAAGAGAATTTATGAGCATATGTATGAAGTTTCCAGAAAAAAAGAAACAAATGCCTTTTATAAACACTCAATTTCATGTCCTGAGATGTGTATAAAGTTTATTGTGTTGGAACAGGTGCAAATGGATGGTAGAGGGGGAGACTGGGAAACGCGTTTAGAATATAAAGAACTTTTGTGGCAGCTTAAACTAGATGCTGCCACAAGTCCCGGTTTAAATGATAATATAAATATAAAAAGTGTCCTTAAACTAAGAATGGCTAGATTGTGATTTATAAGTAAATTGATGTCATTGCACATAGAATTTGTTTAACTATTTGAATAAAGTATGTTTTTAGTATAGTAGATTAATACATCAACATAGTTATAAATTTTACAATAGTATATTGATTTCCAATAAACTTTTGCAGGTATCAGTTTTGTATTGACAGTTTAGAAAATATTTATTAAGCATATTGAGAATACGTATTTACAATATTTTATAGTATTCATATAAGCATTTATTTATTAATGTATATTATATATAAAAATGTATATTTATGTTTGTAATATGTCTATATATGTATTTATACAATTTGTCACATTTTTAAGATATGTAATGAATTAATTTGGTGGTAATATATAAGAAATCAGACTCAATGAATTTTAATATAAATTTTATATTTTATGTATGTTAGTATTGTTGTATTACACAATAGTGGTACCTGGATGTAAATAAAAAACAGTTAGGTTAGAAATCAAATGTACAGCTTTAAAGCTTAATTAGTTTTGTTGTGACATGGTGGTTAATGAATTTTATATATATAGCCTTATTTTTAGTGACATTTCATCTTGATAAAGCTTGGCAATGGGACCAAGCGAAAGCGCTTGATTCAAACTGTTTTTGTTTCTTACTGATTGTCTGAAGTATTGTGCTGAATAGCGAAAGTTTTTAAATGGATTTTTAAGACAAGAGCAATAAAGTTCTTTATACAACGCTCCTCCATTGACTGGTTCTTCGAGCAGAAGTATTTTTCAATGCCAACAAGTCTTTGTTGATACTTCACAATAACTTACAGCTGCAAATCTAATCTTTCTTAGTGCTACACATGACTTGATTTTTTACTAACTGACTTACTATGTATTGATAATCACTTGTTTTAACATGTTTTGCCTTCTCCAAGACTTGACAGGCACTTACAAAGACTTGCTTTGGCATTTACAGAGATATATTTTCTTTGTCTGAATACTTGTTTTGCAATTGCAGATTGTGCACTGAGAATGCCTTGTTTAACCATTGGCAAATACTTGTTTGACATTAAGACTGGCTTGTTTTTACACTCAGAAAGCTTTTGCCATGCATTGAAGAATAATTAAGCAATAACCGACGATGTGTGGTATATTGAAGATTTACCCATGGTTGGCGTGGTTTAATCACAAGGGCGAACGTCAAGTGATTAAATAAAGCCAAGCGTGGGTAAATTTCAATATACCACAACCACAAAGTCGGTTATTACTATTATACAATGACATTATTTAAGAAAAAAAAATACTTACTTTTATTAAATAATGTCTTTGTATAACGCCGTATTACTGTTCTTCCACCTGTGGTGGTATACTGCTTCCTTGTGTTGATATATTGCGTATGCGTATATGACTTGCATTCCTGTGCATACCCAGTACATCAATGCTTTGAAACGGAAGCAATGGACAAAAGAAAGTCTCCGTTGCGCCATTTATTTATTTATTTTTTTTATTTATTAAAAAAAAAAGGTTTTAGACACTTTATACAAATGGAAAAAAGTCTGGGCGACCGGACCTTTTTCCGTTGCTATATTGTGGGATTTACAACGGGCACGCTGGCCAATCAGCATACACATTTTGAAATATTAATGGAGGTCATTATATAATTAGCCATTTCTCATAGCTCAAGATTTATTTGGTATTCACAATCACTTATTTTGAATTGAAACTACAGATTTAGTACTTGTCTATACAAATCCTGCTCTGTCCAAGAGTTGATTCATACTGATAAAGAATTGTTCTGCATTCTTGTTTATTGAAACTAGTTTTTATTAATAAAATATATGAAGGAGCCACACCAGGAGACAATGAATTAAATTTAATTGAGCGCTTTTGTTTTACAATGAAAACTTCATCAGAATAAAATACAAAACACACTGACCCAACTTATATCCCTCCACTCAATCAAATAATTTACAACAATCATCCCTAGATTGTATATAAAAAGGACATTACATTTAAAAACATGCTTGAGAGAACGCACAAGGTCAATACTGTAATGGGAGGAATGATGAAATGTGGCTTCTGCCTGCAATGTAAATATATTATTGAGGACACAGAGATAGTTGTATCAAATCATGGTAAGCATGTCCTCAAAAAGAAATGTTCTTGTAGAAGTAAGGCAGTAGTTTATCTTGCCCTGTGTACTAAGTGTCCAAGTTTCTATATAGGGAAGACCATCAATGCTCTTAGAAGCAGGGTCTATCAACATTACTACGATATAAACAGACAAGACATGAAAAATGCCTTAGCAGCATGTATTTCCAAAAATGAAGGACACAGTTACAAGTTTATGGTTTTAGAGCAGGTAACACTGGGGGGGGGATAGAGGAGGTCTGCTCAATGATTTTTTGGAACTAAGAGAATTAAGATGGCAAATTAGATCAAATGCCACGTAACAACCAGGTTTGAATAGTACCATCTCCATAAGTTCTATTTTAAGACTCAAAGCTGAAGGTTTTATGTAATTGAATGTTTTATGTAATTGTATATTATCTTAGTTGATTTATATTGGTCTATCATATTTGTTTATTTGTTCATTTGTATATATAGGGGAGGGCATGATTTTATTATTATTAAGCTGCTTGTAGGTAAATTTGTATTTTTTAAAGGGTATATACCCTTAAGGGATGATTCTTGTAAATTATTTGATTGATTGGAGGGATATAAGTTGGGTCAGTGTGTTTTGTATTTTATTCTGATGAAGTTTTCAGTGTAAAACGAAAGCGCTCAATTAAATTTACTTCAGCGTCTCCTGGTGTGGCACCTTCATATATTTTACTGGTTTGCAACTTGGTTTCGTGTTTGGAGTAGTTTTTATTAATGCAATTTGTGTATTTGTCATCATAAAGAAAAATGTATAAGCTTGAATTCTATGTGAAAATTAAAACAAGTCTTTTCAAAGCAAAATTAATCTTTCCAATGCTAAACATGCATTTGTCCATGCCAATCAAGTCTTTTGCAAAGGCCAAATCAGGACTTTGTCTTGTAAAACAAATATTTGCCAGCACTAAATAAATATTCGTCAATGCAAAACCAATCTTTCCTAATAATAAACAAGCATTTGTTGATCCATTCAAGTCCTTGTCAATGCCAGAACAAATCTTTATTAATGCAAAGCAGTTCTTTCTCAATGTTTTTTTTTTTCAAGTTTAATTTTTATTGTTTTTTGATTTAGCTGAGCAAAAACAAAATAATTCATACCATAAAACATTTCAACAATGAACAAAGTATAAATGAACCAATCATGAACATAGCAATGGACTAAAAATATAAACAAATTAAGCCCCTTAGAGTTATGAAATATTGAAGAGTAGATTACAGACATTTACTAGTACAATTAGTTGTGTTTCAGGTGTACATGTTCAGATGTAGTGCGGCAACTTATATACATTATTTACAACATTTGCAACATTCTTTCCCAATGTTAAACAAGCAAGGATACGTTCCAATGAAGTGTTTTTGAAGAGCCAAACAAGTATTTAATACACATTCTTTGCTAATACTAAACAGATATTTTTCAGTGCAAAACAGTTATGTTCCACTATTAAAAAATTCATCTGTCCATTCCTTGCATACTGTAAATGAGAAACCATGTATTTGTCTATGCCAAATCAAGTCTCCCAAATCTAAAATGCATTTGGCAATGCTAGGAAAAGCATCTGTCAACTACAATATATTAATGTGATGGCCAGAAGTCCTTGGGAGTTCAGTGCAATACTTTGTTAATGACAATGAGGAATAGTCAAATAGTCATTGCAAGCCACATCTTTTTTTTATTTTACTAAAACATGTCATCACCAGTGCAAAACAAGTCTTTCTCAAGGCAAATCCTCTTAGTGGGAAAAATGAAGAAGTGCTTTTCAAACCAATAGAAGACAAACCCATATTAATAAACAAGCCTTTTGCAGTGTAAAACAACATTTTTTACAACGGTAGTTAAATAATTTCAATGCCATCCAAGTATTTGTCAGGAGAAGCTAAGTCTTTGTACATGCCAGACAAGGCTTATTCAATACTGAATAATAATTTCTCACTGAAAACCCAAGCCTTGGTCAGTGACATACAAATCTTTATTTTCTTCTGAAAAAACACTTGCTCTGAACTGATGAATACCCATCTCGCACTGAAAAAGACATGCTTTGCATTGAGAGAGATTTGTCAGTCAATGACAAAGTCATGCTCTGGCAGAAATAAAGACTCATACATTTTTTGCAGTGCAAAAACATGCACTGAGAAATGGTCCTTCTAGCACTAGTAAAGATTGCTTTGTAGTGAGGCACTGAAATGTACTTGGTTCATTTAGGTAAAGGCTTGTTTGGCATTGCAAAAAGACTGTTTAAGCATTCACAAGAACTTGTTTTGATTTGACAAATGGCTTAGCAAACACTTGAGACTTTGTAGGCATTGAAAAAAACATTATTTATACTGACAAATACTTGCGTGACATTGACAAATATTTAAGAACTGAAAAAGATTTGTTTGACAGAATATGCATTTGTCAGTGCAAACACTTAATTCTAAATAATTATTTGTCCTTTCCCTCGATGAAAGTCAAAAGAAGCATTTGTCAATACAATGTTCATCTTTACTAATATCAAATATATATTTTTCAATACAAAATCAGTCATTCTCAATGCTAAACAAATATTTCTTAATTCTAGTTATGTTTTATCAGTGACAAAAAGTCCTTTGCAGCTGTAATAGAAGTATTTGTCAATGTTAAACAACAATTGTAACTTCTAATAAAGTCTTTGTCAATGTCTAATAAATACTTACCAATGCTAAACATGTATTTTACAATGCAAAACTGGACTCTGTAATGCCAAACATGTATTTGTGAATGCCAATTTTGTTTAATCACTGTTTATGTTAGGTACAGCTAACAAGTAATATTTGTCAGTCACTTTATTTGTAGATATGTTGTGTTAGTTATAAAACATACTAAAAAACGACAAATTAAAAAACAATAAAAACACTACTGCCATGGTGAGAAGACCAGTTTAAAATCCAAAGACACTTTATTACACCAAAAATAATAAAAAGAATAAGCACTTTCGTCCACACCAATACGTGAACTTCCTAAGTTAAAACCATACTAATTGCAGCTCCATTAAATAATCACTTCTTCCCTCCCCCAATTAGAAACAAATGATGTCATTTCCTTCACTTATTAAAAGCATTTTCCAAAATCAAAATTAAGCAAAAAGGCAGGGGGTGTTCCCTTTAATCTATTTAAAGCCTTTAGTTTCTGAAAGCTATGGATTGTCACATAATCATTAATTCCCAGCAAATGAGTAGTCTCCAATAGGATTTGCCATATCAGTTCTTTCTTCTCCAAGTACAACATCCAAAGTCCACCCCTATTATTTATTTCCACACTATCTAGGGCCAGAAATTTGAAAGAATGGTTTGCAAATTGCTGGACATGTCTTGCTAGAGCATTATCAGGATTGTTCCTCCTAATACAATAAATATGTTCATAAATTCATGCGCATAATTTACGTTCAGTTTAGCCCATTTAAAAACATGGGCATCCATCACACAGTGCAATATATACTAACGGACTGGGCTCACAATTATATTTTCTAAGTATTTTGTATACTTTTTCACCAATGTTAAACGTATTCACTGGTAACATAAATTTACAGTGTAGAGAAAACCCACATTATGTCACACCTGGTGCTTTATTAGTTGCCGCTAGTAGGGATGATGAAAAAATCCTGTTACTTTCCAAAATGTTTTTAAAATTGATACCCTTTCTGTAGATAGTCTGTGGTCTTGCCCCTATTTTGCTCACACCATAGTGTCCTCTTTAAAAACTACCCAATTCTTATACAGAGAGTCTCTAATTTCTTTATAATTTATCCTGAATGTGGTTATACACACTGGTTCTCCTATCTTAGTTCTTAAAATAGCATCATTCACATCATTGACTGGAATTACATCCATTGGTGGGCTGCTGAAAAATCACCTGAGTGTTCTCCCTTTCTTCCATGAATTTGTTCAAAATGGGCTTAAAAATCCCATCATCTCTCTTCCAGGTAACTTCATCAACTAGGTCATTCAGCAACTGTAGGGGATATCCTTTCTTGAGAAACATGCCCACAAGGTTATTTCATCAAAAAAATCCATGTCCAGGGTTACCATTTGTGCTGCTCTTGCTAAATGCTGAATGTATAAAATTCTTTTCCAAGAATACATACAAACAGGAGATTCTTTCAAGATTAGTTTCATGTGTGAAAATGAAAAAGTTGATGGTGTTATTACTATACTCAAGAAATTTAGCAATGCCAGCCTCCAGCCCCTTCCAAATGATACAAATATCATCCAGGCACTGCACATACAGTTTAAAGTATTTGTTAAATTCACTACTGAAGAGAAATACATGTTCCCAGTGGGCCATGACAATATTAACAAATACAGCCCCACATGGTGAACCCATGGCCACACCACTCTTCTGCAGGTAAAATTTAGCTTCAAACATGATGAAGTTATTACTCAGAACTAATTCCAATAGTTCTTCTATTAAATTTACAAAGTCTTGTATGGCCCCTGTCCCCTCCAAGAAATCAACAACCCACTGAAAACCATTAGCCTGAGGAATGGTCATATCTTTAATATCTATTGTGACTAAGATGTCTTTACTGTCAAATTCCAACTTGTTGATTTTCACTAAAAAACTCCAGGAATCTTTACACATCTGCTTCTCTTTCTCTAGAAAGGTCTTAAATTTGATGTCCAGAAATTTGGCACAAACAGACATTATACTATTATGACCGTCTACTATAGGGCATAATGGAGGATTATTCAAACTCTTATGGAGTTTTTAAACTCCAATAATTACCAGAATCAGGGCTGCAACCGTATGTAAATAATTTATACATATCCACATCAATCCTCTGTTCAATTTATAAATCCATAATTTGCTCATTAATCTTCCTACAGGCACCATTAAGTTATTTCATGGAAATCTCCTCCTAAACATCAGTCTGTAAAATCTCCAACATACACCTATTATAATCATGCAGGTCCATCACCACTAATACACCCCCTTTGTCCGGTTTCCTATAGCTTACTTTTTGTTGTTTTAAATAATTCAGAATATTCCATTTCTCCTTATTAAGGTTAGATAAACCATCTCCTCTGTCCCCTTTATTTTTATTTTTTAAAGAAGTTCTTAAAATATAATTCACATACCTTTTCATATAACTGGATCAGAGGATGTTGTGGTGGATTGTAAGTACTAGAAATCGTTAACTCATTTTTATTATTAGGCACATGTTCTATCACTAAATTCAAGTTTAGTTTTCTCAAATAAATTTTAAAATCCATTATAAGAGCCACAAAGCTCAACTTTCTCAAAGGTACAAAAGTTAAGCCCCTGCCCAAAATAGTAAGCATATCTTCACCGATTTGTGTGTTGAAAAAAATTGCAAACATGAAAATGATTGTTAGCGATACTCGCAATTCTACAGACTGGACCTAATGGGTTTCCATCAGGTGATATATTACTCGCTGTATTACTGTTGTTAAATTCACCCTCCTTAATAGCTTTCTCATATTTAGATCAACTGAATGCTTAAAAATGCCAATGCTTTGTTGTTGGTAATCAGTCATTCAGGCTCGGAGAACCGCCAACCAACTGCCATATTTGATTCTCGTTGCTTCTTATTGCGTTTCCTGGGCTCATGAAACTTAGTTCATTCTCCTTGTCCTTTTCACCCATGACTGGCTGGCCTGATGGGCTTGGTGCCCTATATTCATTCGCCATTGGCTGGTGGTCGGGAGTGGGTGACAAAACTGCTTATTTCATTGGTTATGCTCCCTTATTCTATCGGAGCATCTTATTGCAGGGTTATCATGCTGTTTCAAATTACCATTATGGCCATTATTTAATTTGGGTTCTGTTTCATTATCAACATCTGGCAGACAAGGATTAGAATTGCCATTATAAAGAGTTGGATATTTTCTCCCCCATCGCTGGGACACAGGTGGTAAAGGCTATGCTACACCATTGGTGTAATCCCCATGATCTTTCTGCAGCTTTCTGATTTTCACATTCTTCAACTGTTGGTCAGGTTGGTCCATACTATTAAAAATTTTAATATAATCAAAATTAAACTGTTCATACTGTATATCCTGTTTAATACTGACATCCAACAAATTCAGCTCATCTGCTAATTTTTCTATCAACAGTCCATTATGGTTCATAAGGACGTCTAAAAATTTACATCCCTGTTTATCAAACAACTTCAACAATTCCAAATGAGGAATTCACTTCCAAACCATTAGGAAAATGCCACTACCTTAAGGCTTTAGGTATTTGCTGAGTTTTAATGCATTCGGAAAAGTACACATTTTCCAACTGCAGTTTTTTGTACTTTAAAAGTTTATAATCCATTTCATCAAGTTTATCCTAAGTTTATTCTGCATAAGTGAAGAAATATTGACATGATTTCTAAAATCAAAACCTTGCGAAAGCCAATCATTCAGGACCGGCACATTCCGTATATGGTGGTGACCCACTGGACTGTTAACTGATCCATTTAGAGGAGGGTGTAAAATGGTTGACCTCTTATCAGCCCACATAGTAGTTCCTGTAGAACCTTGTTGTAAATCAACTTTATTCTGAGCTCCAGCTTGAATCTGCTTTATCGACTCCCAGTTCCTCCAGTTTCTGATTGTGCAGATGTTAAAGAATATACAGATAAAACCATGAGAGCAGCAGGTCCCATATCCAGTCCATGATGTTCATTATGCAAAGCTCTTTGTGTACCAAATGGTCGACTCTGAGGAAGTTCACATATTGGTGTGGATGAAAGTGCTTATCCTTTTTATTATTTTTGTGTAATAAAGTGTCTTTTGGATTTTAAAGTCGTCTTTTCATTGTGGCAGTAGTTTTTTGTGTTAGTTATAGTCAGACCTACTGATTCTGCCTTGCAGAAGGATGTTTATATCCTGCAAGATACACTCGTGTTAGAAATAACTAAAACAGTAAACATTTGAAGTTATTTGAAAAGCAAATCAACAAATAAATATTTTTTTCATCTTCCAGTGTGTGTTGGGGGGATGCTGTATCCTACTACTTATATTTGTCATCTACGGAATCTTTGTATCTTGGAGAAAAGATATTCCCAGGAAACTACAGTTCTGATATGGACAGAAATACCAGTTACTGGACACTAGTGGTCACAGATAACAGTGACTAATTCTCTGCAAGCAAGCTTGCCACCCTACCAGCACTCTGTTCTAATTCCTAAGGACCATGGGAGGGATCCCATCTGGTCCATGTGCTTATCAATCAAACAGAAGCCAGTTCCCTCTTAAACTCACCTCTGTCTCTCTCTTTCTCTCTCCTGGTGTTTCTCTGCTATTCGTCCCATTCTGCCCTGCCTCTCTCACAACGTGGCAGTCCTCCCCCTTACCTACCATTGTGAAGAAAGAATCAAAGTATTCATTCAGACTCTCTGCTTTGTTTCACTCTTTTCTGATCTCCAACCTATGCTTACTCATCCTGGTTAAATCTGTCCCTCCCTTCTGCTCCATACCTAGAAATATTTATCCCTTCTGCTTACTCCCTTTCAACTGTAACCTTTGCTGCCCTTACTGCCATGCTTACTCCCTTTGAACTATAACCCTTGCTGCCCTTACTACCATGCTTACTCCCTTTGAACTATAACCCTTGCTGCCCTTACTGCCATGCTTACTCCCTTTGAACTATAACCCTTGCTGCCCTTACTACCATGCTTACTCCCTTTGAACTATAACCCTTGCTGCCCTTACTGCCATGCTTACTCCCTTTGAACTATAACCCTTGCTGCCCTTACTGCCATGCTTACTCCCTTTGAACTATAACCCTTGCTGCCCTTACTACCATGCTTACTCCCTTTGAACTATAACCCTTGCTGCCCTTACTGCCATGCTTACTCCCTTTGAACTATAACCCTTGCTGCCCTTACTGCCATGCTTACTCCCTTTGAACTATAACCCTTGCTGCCCTTACTGCCATTGCTACTTTTTTACAATTCCATTGCATTGTACCTCTACCCCCTCTACAACCTCTCCTTTTCACCTTTTGTAGTGCCTATCTTTTGTCCTTATTGCGAGCCACATATTCCCATGTTAGTTGCATTGGTCTTCTTCTTATTTTTGCCTCTTCCTCACACTCTTGTCCAAGCCCTGGGCCCAGGATGTCAGGACTGGTGAGACCAATGTCAAAAGGCTTTGGCTGACCAAGTTCACAGATGACTGCAAATTTAGAGCTATCACAGATTCTCCCCATGACACAAACATCTTACAAGAGGGTTTAACACAGACAAATACCTGGTGCTAAAGCCACAGATTAAAAGTCAATGCCAAGAAATGCATTATAGTGCCTTTTGGGAAAATGGCCACTGATTAGACACCCCTAAGTCTTGACCCAGAAGTCAGGAATCTTGAACATATGTAGACTGTAATCTGGCCTTTGACCAAGATGTGGCCAAGGTAGTAAGAAAATAATTTTATATCTCCCACCTTATAAGTAAGGGCATGGCATCGAGGTCCAAGAAAGGTATAATGCCACTTTATTCAGACTTTATCAGACTCATCATTGAGCACAACACCCTCCTTCGCATGTATCTGACCAGACATATGCAACAGTTGGAATATCCTCAAATTTTCTTCACAAGGAGAATCCATGGTATATGTGATGACCGTGCCCTGGCCCAGCAACCAAGCAGCCTCAATCCCACCACTGCCACCGGAAATGTGAGGAAAGAATGTGTTCAGCCAGCCGCTTCAGCACTACTATTTAGATCATTTTACTTCAAAGAACATTTGAAATGCTTGGCTTAGTTTTCCTTACAGCAGATGGCAATGTTGCAACAATCTTGAAGTTCACATTTTACAGTGTTTTCCTTCATTTAAGAACACAAGCCTGTATTTTACATTTATATATACAAATGATAGAATTATGTATCAAATTCTATTTGACTAGGCTGGCAGCCTTCACCCATCTTCCTACAATCTTCACATCTCTTCCCCCCTGGAGAACGCAAGCTAGTTTTTCAAGTTACCCTTGATAAATGATGTTTGAGAGGGTTAGGTCTATCTGGGTGTACCTCACCCAATTCCCTGTCTTGAGAGCCCATCTGCATTGGCATTGATACTCCCAATGTGGTGCTGCACTGACATATCATATGCTTGCAACCCTCAGGCTCCACCTTAGCAAATTGGCATTTTGCTGACTGGCTCTGTTTAACCATTTTGGAGGGTTGTGATCTGTCATAACAATGAATTTTCTTCCATACAAATAAGGCTGAAGTTTCTACAGTGCCCACACTATGGCTAGACATTCTTTATCTATGGCTGCATAGCATTCCTCCCTGGGTTGGAGCCTACGACTGAGATAAACCACTACGTACTCTTCCCCCTCTGAAGAAATCTGGCTAAGCACAGCCCCCACCCCATGGTTCGAAGCATCCACCTGCACAACAAATTATTTGCTATAATCTGGACTGGCTAACACAGGGGGTCCTCCCAAAGCTTCTTTAAACTTCCGAAATGCCTGCTCACATGCTGGGGTCCACACTATCTTATCTGGCCTGTTCTTCTTTGTCAGGTCTGTGAGGGGAGCAGCTATGGTATTTTAACTAGGGGCAAACTTTCTGTAGTACCCTGCTGTCCATAAGAATGCCCTCACCTACTTTTTGGTAACAGGTGCAGGCCATGCCTGAATAGCTTCCACTTTGGCAGGTTCTGGCCTTATCTTACCACTCCCCACTCTATGTCATAGGTAGGAGACCTCTGCCATACCCACCTGACAAATGCTCGGCTTAATGGTCAACCTTGCCCGCTGTAGTCTGCCCAGCACCTCCCTGACATGCTGAAGGTGCTCTAGCCAGGAATGGCTGTAGATGGCAATATCATCTAGGTAAGCAAGAGCAAACGCTCCTCCTAGGATATTATCCACCAGCCTCTGGAAAGTCGCTGGGGCATTCTTCATTCCAAAGGACATCTTTGTGAAGTCATACAAGCCAAAAGGAGTCACAAAGGCTGACTTCTCTCTAGCACTGGGAGTCAAGGGCACCTGCCAGTAACCCTTGGTAAGATCAATGGTTGTAAGATACTTAGCCCCACCCAGCTGCTCTAGGGCCTCATCTGTCCCAGGCATGGGGTAAGCATCTGACTATGTGTAACTATTTAATTTCCTGTAATCCACACAGAACCTGGTGCTGCCATCCTTCTTTGGCACCAGCACCACTGGTGAGGCCCAGGGACTGTTGGACTCTTGAATCACTCCTAGTTCCAACATCTCCTGTACCTCTTCCCTCAGAGTCTGTTTGACTCTCTCAGGCACCCTATAAGGGGCCTGCCTAATAGGCCTTTGGGGTCCTGTATCCACCTGGTGCTGCACCAGGTGAGTGCACCCTGGTTTCCCATTGAATACGTCCCCAAATTCCTGCAACACTGCTCAGATTTCTCGAACCTGGGTAAGAGATAGCTGCTGGGACATTGCTACCCCTTCCACTGAGGTGTCAGCCCGAGCCTCATTGAGGAGATCAGTCCCCAGATCTCCCTCAGACTCCTCCTGCAATCCACTGTAAATACTCAGCACAAGGGCCTCCCTATCATGGTAAGGTTTAATCATGTTAACATGGTACAATTTGTGCTCCTGCTGTCTGCCTATCACTTCCACCATGTAGTTAACATCACTTACCTTTCTTACCACCTTGTAGGGTCCCTCCCAAGCTGCTTGCAGCTTGTTGTGTTCGACAGGAATGAGAACCATTACCTGCTGCCCCACAGCATATTCTCTAGCTCGAGCATTCCTATCATACCACACCTTTTTCTATTGTTGAGCTTCTGCCAGGTTCTCTTGGGCCAAGCCCATGAGTTCCCTGAGCCTTGTCCTGAAGTTTAGGACATATGCCACAACAGACTCCTTGTGAGACTCACACTCACCTTCCCACTCATCTCAAATTAAATCTAGAGATCCCCTCACTCTATGCCCATACAGCAACTCAAAGGGTGAAAAACCTGTGAATTCCTGGGGAACCTCTCTGTAAGCAAACAACAGATGGGGCAAATATGTGTCACACTCCCTCTTAAACTGATCTGCAAATACCCATAGCATGGACTTGACTGTAGAGTTTAATCTCTCAACAAGACCATTAGTCTGGGGATGGTAGAGGGTGGTCTTCATGTGCTTCAACCCACAGGACTTCCACAGACAAGCCAGCAGGTCTGACATGAAATTGGCACCTCAGTAAGTCAGAATTTCTTTTGGGAAACCTACCCTGCTGAAAATCTCTAACAATGGAGGACAAAGCCACTGCCTCAGGGTATCGTGTAGCATAATCCACTACCACTAGGATATACTTTTTCCCTGTGGAATTTGGGGTACTCAAAGGACCCACAATATTCATAGCTACTCTCTGAAATGGCTCCACAATCACAGGCAAAGGCATCAAAGGAGCTCTCACCTTGTCTCCTGCCTTGCCTACGTTTTGGCACTGCTCACAGGTCCTGCACTACCCTGTTACATCTCTAGAAATTCCAGGCCAATAGACATTTTGCATAATATGCCTCTCCATACGTTTTATGCCCATATGACCTACAAGGGGAATATCATGGGCTATGGCTAGAAGCACCAGACGGTAGGCTCTAGGCACTACTAACTGCTGTACTCTCTCACCTTATAGCCCTCTCTCAGGGGTCCACTCTCTGTATAATAACCCTTTGTCCCAGTATACAGATTCCCCCTTCCCTTGAGAATCAGGTGCCTCCCTAGCTACCTGCCTCAGGCCTTGCATTGTAGGGTTTGAGAGCTGAGCCTGTCTCAACTCTCTCCTTGTAACCCTTCTCAGCTCCCCTTTCACTGGAAGTCTGGCATCCTCTGAGAGTGGTGCCTCACTGTCAGCCTGGGTACTACTTCTCACCTCTACCTTTGCAGTCACTCTGTCCAAGGGAGCATCAGTACCCACAAGCAGCTGTGGCTCACCTTCAGTCTCACTGCTACAGCATAGCTCACTCCCTGAAGTAACCACCTCACCAGTCCTGGCTGCAAGTATGCATCTGTCTGGGTCTCCGGAAGCTACCAGACCCACGCGCTTGTCTCCTAGCCTCACTGCGTGTATCTGCATAAGTACATGGGACTGCCTCATCCAAATCCTTCCCTCTCAAGTCATCTGCAGTATGGTAGTTCCATACCCCTGTTGTCTCAAGACAACCTACTGTTGGCATTTTGTCTTTCCCACTTACTGGCTCCCTCACCTTTGGTTCCCCACTTTGCCTCCGTAGACACCTGTATGCCACATGGCTGTACTGGCTGCATTCAAAACATTTAACCCTAGTTCCTGGACATGTACCTGGACTAGTGGCTTCCCCTGCTACTGGCAGATTCTGTTGGGGCAGTCTGTGCTGCCCACCATGGTTTCCTTTAGACCCATGAACAGTACTGGGGGTCCCCTTCCTATACAGGGCTGCCCTGCTTGCAAGGTATAGGTCTCCCTTCTTCCCCAACTCATCTGAAGTAGCACATTGTCTATCAGTTAAACAAATCCTCATGTCCACAGGCAAAGTGCTAAGGGCTTGTTCCCTCACCAAAAGGTCTGCCAGCCCTTCAAAAGTGGTGACCTGACCTCCACTCACCCAGCTATGAAAATAAGTGCTCAGTTCAGCAACATATTCACATACACTTTCATCTGCCTTGCATCTATGCTCATGAAACTTTTTCCTATACATTTCAGGTGTTAGCTTAAAACATTCTAACAGACTTTTTTACAGCAGTATAATCAAAACAGACAGTCAGGCATTTTTGATATACAAGTGACAGCTGTCCCATGGAGTAAGGGGGTTAGGAACCGTACCGAGAGCCTTTGGTCAACACTATACAGTTTGCATACCCCTTCAAACATGTGAATGTAACTATCAAAATTATCCCCCTCTTTAAATTGCGGAAGAAATTTACTGACCTGTTGTGCTTCTGGGGTCCAGTTACTCCCTTCCCATTACCTCCATGACTCTGGCGAAGAGTCAGCATTTCCCTCTCATGCTTCCTCTGTCGCTCCTTTTCTTCGGCTTCTATCTCCAAACGCCTGGCCTCCAACCCAAGTCTCTTTAGCTCCAGCTGGATTTTTTATTCCACTGCAGAAAGGTTGAGCTGTCCATTCTCGAGGATATTGTATTTTCACTTCCAGTCTGATTGTCCTCTTGGATGCTGTTTTCTGATGCAGATGTAACCAAGGCAGCAATCAGGTCTGACTTAGTCAGGTTTCCATGCACCAGTCCCCTAGCCTGGCACATCTCCACCAGCTGGCTCCTTATCAGCTTCCCATACTCCTCTGCTGACATGCTGCCTGCTCACCCTGACTAACTAAGCTAACAAAAGAAATAAAACAATTGTGATCTGAACTCTGAGTATACATTGCGTGGCTGATTAAGAATAAAAAACACCTTCAGAGATCACTGTACATAAGCTACAGGATTCACTCTACCCACACCACTGCAAATCACAAGTGAGGATATCTTATCCCAACCACTGTGAACCATAAATGTGAGGTTATCTTACCCCAAACACTGCCACCAGAAATGTGAGGATATATTATCCCAACCACTGCCACCAGAAATGTGATGACTATGTCTTGGCCCAGCAATCAAGGAGCCTCAATCCTTACCACTAACACCAGGGAGGTGTATAACAGATATATAATATATATATATATATGATAATGGGCGACTTGAACTACCCCACCATTAACTGGGAAAACTACTCATGTGCCAGCTCCTTAGCTCAATGCTTTCTGGAATTCATAAACTCCAATGCCCTGGATCAACTTATCCACACCCCCACCAGGGGCAACAATATCCTAGACCTAGTCATTACCAACATGAGTGACCGGTGTTCCACACCTGAAGTCATCTCCTCATTGGTCCGATCTGACCATAAGCTAATCACCCTTGAGATCCACATCCCACCCCCATCCCACATTAAGAAAACCACAGTAAAAAATTTCTCCAAAGCCAGCTTCATGCTTTTTAAGACAGAAGTGGTGAACTTCATGACACCAAGCAGATGGACAATACAGTTACAACTGCTGAATCCTACACAAATGCACTCAATAAGCACTTACACAAGTGCATGGATTGTGCTATCCCAAACAGAACCAAGATGCTATCCTCCAAAAAAGGAAGACAATCTGGTGGTCTCCTGCCATAAACAAACTGTACAACAGAAGGAAGAAACTGTTGCAAAGGAGAATAAAATCCCATGAGTGGAGGAGCTCCCTGTTCAGCCTCAGTAAGAAGCTGAGATCCCTTATAAGAGCCTCCAAAGCTAGCTATGAAAACAAAATTGCCACTAATTCTAAGGACAACCACAAAGCATTCTATAGCTATGTCAGGAATCCCGATGGCAACACTCAGATCTGCTCTGAGTTACAGCACAACGGCACAAAAACTACTGAACCAACTGATATTGCCAACATCCTGGCAGATAGGTTCAGTGCTAACTTTACCCCCCCCTCACCCCCTAAAGGGCCCATATCTATACAGGAAGAATGCAGAGTCCCTGTAATCACAACTATGCAGGTAAATGCTGTACTCTCTAAAGCCAAAAACACAGCATCCATGGGACCAGACAACATTCCAGGTTGTGTTTTACGTGAACTACAGAACTAAATGGCTCCCCACCTAAGCACCATGTTCAATAATAGCCTCGCATCAGGCTTTGTGCCCAGTGAATGGCACACAGCAACAGTTATCCCACTCCACAAAGGGGGAGCCACCACTGATCCCGGGAACTATCTCCCTATTAGTCTGATGAGCCTGATCTGCAAGTCTATGGAACGTATCATCATGGAACTCATAAACAAAGACAGTGGTAACCTCCAAACTCTGGATCCCACCCAGTTCGGGTTTGTGAAAGGCAGATCATGCCTCCTGAACCTGATCGACTTCTTTGAGGCAGTCACCAAAGCCGTAGATGAGGGCAAGGTGGTTCATACAGCCTATCTTGACCTCGCCTAGGCTTTCAACACCATCTCCCATTCTGGAATTATAGCTAAACTCACTAAACTAGGTATAAATCCCTATGTCACAAGATGGGTTGCCAACTGGCTCACTGACAGAACCCACACTGTAAAAGTTGCAGACTCCAAATCTGACCTCAAACCAGTGACAAGTGGAGTACCACAGGGTTCAGTCCTGGGACCTCTCATGTTTGGTATCTACTTCTCTGAAGTACAGGCTAACACAGAAGGTCTATGGCTAATGAAGTTCGCAGATGACTGCAAATTAGGAGCCATAGTCAAGTCCCCAAATGATATGGACATCCTACAGAAGGGCCTCACTGAGACAGATGCCTGGTGTCAGAGCCATGTCCTCAAGCTCAATGCCAAAAAGTGCAGTGTCATCCCCTCTGGTAAAATCTCTGTACCCATGAACTACCACACAGGCAGCAATCTGCTTAACACCGAATGTGCGATAAGAGACCTTGGGACCCCAGGTGGATAGTAGTCTCTCCTTTGACAGTCACATCACCACAGTAGTCCGGAAGTACTTCTATGTGGCACACCTCATCATAAAAGGGTTCTCATCCAGGAAAAAAAGAGGTCATTGTTCCCCTCTACTCGACATTCATTAGACCCATTATAGAGTGCAACGCCCATTTTGGAATGTACCTCAAAAGACATCTGCAGCAGCTGGAAAGGCCACAGAAGTACCTCACAAAGAGGATTACTGGCCTCAAACAAATGCCCTACACTTACCATCTCAAAAAACTCCAGCTTTACTTCGTAGCATATCGCCTACTCCGAGGTGATCTCTGCCTAACATATAAAGCTATGTCAAACCCAGAGCTGTTGAACTTGCTACATCTAAAGAAATCCCAATCCATCCAAGCTACACGATCTAGGGACCTAAACCTTGTCACCACAATAAACAGGACATGCTGGAGGGAGTGATTCCTGTAACAGAGACTTATCATATTCTGGAACAGGCTACCCCATCGATGTCAAGCAAAATTCTTCATTAGCACTCTTCAAGAAAAATCTTGATGAGTGGATGGGAAATAGAAAATACACCCCAGGGATCACTTCTGTGTCTCTGCTCAACAGTGGAAAATAACTTTATTGGGTGGCATAAGCCAGGGAACCTTGTTGGCAAGGCTTACGTAGGCCCTTGGGATGATACCCTAGTGCCTACCTATGAACCTAAGAGAAAATGATAACAAATACACACAGTAAAGTACAAATTCCCTTAAGTGCACACAGAGATCACAGTCAGTCTGGTGCTGGTTCCTCCCTTGCTTACCAGGTCCCCAATAAGACTCCCCACTGGTACAGCTATAGGGTCCAGATCTCAGCCTAGCTGGCAAGCTAACCTCCAGTACCCTCTCTGTCCCACCAGTGCTTCATGTCCCTGTCCAGGTAGCTGACACACCACACACACTTTGAGATAAGTATTTATACAACTTCACAGACACTCCTGGGAAAGGCTGACACAGAATCTCCAGTTGTGCCCCTTTACCCAGACTATATGGTAGTAATTTCTGCCACCACCAGCTAATACTTATCAGCTACCCAAAGGCCCTTAAAAGGGTGTTCAATTATTACTGTGCAATATTATTATCCAATTGGTAATGTGACTATTCAGTCTAAGGCTTATTAGAGTGGCTTATTACAATAAACTCTATAAATATGCAATGTACTATAGAGGTTAATTATCTCTACACAAACCAGCCACAGGTAATATTTTTTGAAAAATATTTAATAATAATACCTTACAATAATCTTAACTCCCTTCGTTCTTCTAGGAACTTATATTAAAAAATTAACAAAGTCCAATAACAGCTGGTGTGACTTCTCTTTTTTTTTTAGGAAGGAAGGAAACTGGAATCTACTACCCAGTGACATAACGCTAATCACTGCCTCCCCCTTCAAAAAAAAAATAAAAAGAACATCTGAACTCCAGCTGTCACTGTTCCTGCACTGACCCTAAATCCCTACCCCCCTCACTCTATGCCCTTTACCCCCCCACATCTCCCTCCCCTGAACTGAACTTCCTCCTCTCTCTCTTTTACTTTTCTCTCTTCTCTGAAGTTTGTTTTTCTTATCCTTTCTTTTTACTTTCTTTACTTTTTACCACTTCTTCCCTACCCTCTCCCCATTCCCTCCACCATTCCCTATCAGTAGTTTAGTTTGTTTATAGGAAATGATATCTTCCCTGCTTGTAAAATGTTTTTCTTTCCAACTTTTTTTATTGTCTTTACATTTATCCTGGTGATTTTTTCCTTTATATTCAAATGTATGTTTTTGTATATCTTTGTGGAGCTTTTTCTCGTTTTGGAAAATGGAAATAATTCCCTAATTCCCAGCAAAGCTAATGTACAAAAATAAATAAAAATAAATAAAATAAATAATTAAAACACAAGACAATACTACTACACCACAGTGATATCTAAGAGTTCAGAGATCACACAGAAACTTAAAACAATACAGTAGGAAAGTTCTGGTTTAACAGAAAAACACTTGTCTAACTTTCTTCTAAGTTCCTAGCTATTACTACAAGAAAACATATTTCTGAGACACTACTTACATAAGACAACAGGTAGAGTGCTGATAAGTTAGATATCAAGATCAAAAATGCTCTCAGTTTCATTCTCAACAATAGTTTTTAAACTCACTAACAAACATCTTTGCTAGGCCCTCCCAAATTACATCATTTTGACACTTAGGGTTTCGCAGTATTCACATTACATCATTTTGACACTTAGTCTGGAGTTCCCATGCCAACAAACTGCATTATTTAGCAAGCTAACACCTGCTCAGGAAACTACAACAATAAAAGACATTTTGCATGTACACTCTATCAATTATTCCTTAAGTTAAACAATAGAAAGAATGTGTTCAGTCAGCCGCTTCAGCACCACTATTTAAATAATTTTACTTCAAAGAACATTTGAAATGCTTGGCTTAGTTTTCCTTACAGCAGATGACAATGTTGCAACAATCTTGAAGTTCACATTTTACAGTGTTTTCTTTCATTTAAGAACACAAGCCTGTATTTTACATTTATATATACAAATGATAGAATTATGTATCAAATTCTATTTGACTAGGCTGGCAGCCTTTGCCCATCTTCCCCCAATCTTCACAGTATAAACATATTGTCCTATACAGATCACCTTAAACCCCTCTCTCTGTACTCAGACTCCTAAAGGTAACTGAGAGGAGATCTATGCCTGGTATGCAAGGCATCCTTGGATCTAGCTCCTTTGGACCTTTTGCAAAGCTACAAAAGGAACAGCATCAGAACCATTAGATCTAAGGATTTAAATTTTGCTTGCAACTTAAGACATGTGAGAGAGACCAATATTTGTCACAGAGGATCCTCATGCTCTGGAACAGGCTGTCTATCCATGTGAAACAGAGTCTATCCCTAACCCTATAATCTTGACTAATGAATGGGCAATCAGAAATTCAACCTGGGTCTGGCCCCCATGATCGACAGAGGCAGACAGTAACTATGTCCAAACTAACATACCCCTCACGTAGCCTTTAGAAACTTTGTAATATACCCCCTCCTACTAAACACCCATGATGCATAAGGACACAATTGGGTTGGGTTGTGCAGCTGGGCTTATAAAGAACCTGGTGATTTTTAACCTAGTATATACCTATGAACCTAAGTACTGTATGCATAACCCATTCTCAGTTTATTCTCAGTCTCTTAACTCATCTTGTCCTCATCTCAATCGAGCATAATCTACTCTTCTAAAATCTCACACCATTATCTTTGTGGGTTTTTTTTTACTTTTACCCTTCCCCTGCTCTAAACCACACAGTGGCATGATTACTGCTTACTTTAGGTGCCTAACTTGATCATCTATGACACCCACTGCATTGGTTAGGATCACATTCAGAATTGTATCCTTTCTGGTGAAGTCCTGCATCAGTTGGCTGGACTCTTCATATTCCAAGACTTCAATCAACTCCTGCACAGAGATCAAAATTTTCCAATCTGCTCCTGCCGGATTCAACCCCCCCATCAGTATCATTATCTGCCACCTACCCACTCCTTAATTCTACATTCTTGTCTCTCATCCTCTTCTCCAGCTCTGTCTGTTGGGTGATGCCCTGTATGATTCCACCAGCTCTTCTGGCTTCCTCTCTGTTAACTACCATGACATTTCCAACCATGAGTGCATCTTTTCCTCATTCTGGGTTTGGTGGTGTTCCTCCTCTCTGACCTTACATCTGATACCCTCCTTTAATTATTACTCCACTCCATCTCTCCAGTCTTTGTCATTCCAAGGAAATCTATTACCTGGGTGCCTCTGTGTCCCACTTGCAAATGTCATTGGTCCAAGTTTCGGCTTTACCAACAATGTCCACCCTCTCCTCCTGTAACACTACTAGTTATGGAAAAAAAATATTACAATTGCTAAAGGCTGGAGGTAGCATAAAAAATACATTTCAAGCAACTGGCACAGATTGAGTCCAAATTCCCTGGCAGTAGGATCTAACTATAGTTTTTATCTAGATAGAATCTGACAAATAAATAACCAACAGATGTTCTAGGAAGTAGTAATGGTTTCCGGAGAAGTGACTCACGCACCATTATTTCCCTTGGCGGTATTTCCTAATGTGGTAAATTTCAATATTCACTTTGCAGATTTGTGAGATGTTTATGTTATCATTTGTTACTGTGGCTTTAAAATTTCAAGCTGTTCTGATACTTCATGAAAAGGGTTTATCTTATATGGCTGTCAAAAAGGTATGACATTACTGAAAAGAGTCATCTCCTTTCATTGATTGCTTTCATCTACGTAAATGAGCAGATACAAATTAAGAATGAAGCAGAATCCATGGTGCTTTCTTCGGCAAAATAGAAAATATTACTATGTCATTGTTCAAGAGAATATTGGAGTGGAGTTCTGTAAACATTTATATTTTCACTGTTTTTATTCAGCAAATGGTGTGTGTAATTTATCCAGCAGGGGGAGCAAGCGCTCCAGACAAAGTGTCTGTGTAGTGTACATCTGCTACTTAGATACCTGGTTTAGCTGGTAAAAACTGCTGTTGAAAGGTAAACAGAAGCATTCATCCTCATTATCTTATTTTCCTGGTCTGTATTTTGGTAAGTAATGACCTCAGGCATTTGGCTACAATTATCTGAATTGCTGATGCTTTTTTATTTTCATATATGACTTTTTTACACCCCTTGTGATTTCATACTTTGAAAATGAAATATATATATATATATAATGTGTATATATATATATATATATATATATATATATATATATATATATATATATATATATATATATATGTGTGTGTGTGTGTGTGCGTGTGTGTGTGTGTATATGTTGTGAGCCTGTTTATACCCCTTACCATTCATCTTCTTTCAGCAGTTACAGGATAATTCATTATGTCTTTATGGCATAGCTAGTTGTAAGACAGCATATCAGCGAGTGACTACCAAAGGACACCTGGTTGATGACTGTATCATCAAAATGTCCACACACACTGAACTAACCCCTCATGGGTGACCGCACATATCAGTCCAAACTTTATAATTAAGAATAAGCACAAATATCATTGTGGAGTGTTAAGCACCCTGCACATCCCATCCGCTGCTTATGTTTGCTGACTCTGATACAGTACCCACATAAAAAGGGAAAATTTGATGCATTTTGATGACAACTACTTCCTTTTGTCCATGATTGTCTGATTTCATATTTGACAAACACAACACGCCAAAGAACTGCATACTGATTGTGTCTTGTGATGAGTAGCAGAACCTGACACACAACATGTCAAATAACTGCTTACTGACTGGGTCTTGTGATGAGTAGCAGTACCAAACAAACAGGCTGCTCAGTGTGACACAGTCAGTTGGAATACACTAATCAGCTCCCGAAGTGAAGTGTCCTGGTCTCCTCTCAGCTTTCTGTCTCCAAAGAAGAGGTGTTAAAGGATTCATTGATGATGTTTTCAAACCAACATTTTCTTTTTGTACTTACTGCATTTGGCCTACTAAGAACTGGCATTGTTACCTTGGTAACCTGTTCTTTTACTACACACCATTCAGTGGGGTGGGGGTCTTATATTGTAATATTATATTATATTATATTATATTATATTATATTATATTATATATTCCAGAACCAGCAATAGTGATACCATTTACAAGTGGCATCAACAGTAAATCCATTCTTGTAATTTCCTCAGGATATACAGTTAACATAATGGACATCCAGGGTTCATTTGGACAATACTCATAGAGTTGCATGAGTGACCAAATCTTTGGCCACCTTTATGGATCAAGACCATGACAGATATGAGAGTTAGCCCCCAATGAAAAACAGCAACAATGTCAAGTCCTTTATGTTTTCTATCAGGCAGAAAGATACCTGCTCTAGTGGAACAGTTTCTCAATCTGGAATGGTTTTCATGGGTCAAGTTTCAGAAACAACCATGATACCAGCAAGGCACAGCATAATCCAAGTTTGCAAGAGGTGTATTTGTTTGTTGGTGCTTCTTGCATTAATATGTACTAGTTTAAATCTCTAAAAAATAGCCAGATGTTTGCAGGGTCCAAAGTAGTATTCTTAGTGGATGACTGGGAGGTGAGTGACTCTACAGAATATAAGTGACAGAAAAGATGCCAAGATACATTATATGGGCAGTATTTAATAGCTTCATATTGGGTTTATCTACACAGAGTTAACTGGCAGTTTCCTTGTACTTAGTACTTGAATCACATCATCAGACAAACTGAGTGGAACAATGCTTGACATTTGCTGTAGGTGATATTTGGAACTTGTTTTGAAAGTACAGCATTCTGAGCATTAGAGAGGAATACGCTGCATGTACGGATCAGTGACCAGGATGCATGTAAGCCTCAAAGGTAACACTGTGTGAGGTAGGCTTTGACAAAGAATATCAGGAATGGCTAGTATGTGGTAACTTCTGACTGGTTGTTCATGTACAAGAACTGGCCTAAGCCACTATATATAGTACAGGAGGTTAAGAAGGGGGAGTGACTGAGGCGAATGAGGAGGAGGAACCCTCCAGGACTTGGCACCTTGGTGCAGAGGCTGCAGAATTTTTTTTAAAGAAGATGGTAGGAGCCACAGAACATGTTTCGAGCTGAAAGAGCTGCCCAGTACTGTGCAGTGCTGTGTACAATGCATGACCTTTGAGGCAGAACATATGACAACAAATGTGACCACAAGTAAATGGTTCAGCATTCACAGTGATGTAGATAGCACATACGTGGGAAATGTAATAGCAGCTTGTTGAATAACATATCATGACCAGATATAGTTCTTATATATAGATACTTTTGCTACACAAGTAATTCTCTGGAAAAGTGGCAGGTGACCTTCTGGGACACTGTGGAGTTCACCTTGCACAGGGTAATCTTCTGGCTATAGGCTTACATCCTTTTTGTTTTTATTCAGCAAAATCAACAGAGTGTATTTTGAATGGAAAGGCCAGAATCATAAATATTGTCTGTAGACAGTAACACTTGCATAAAGCTTCCAGACAAAGTCAAAAGAGGACACTAATTTGTATCCGCATAAAGCTTTTAGCTTGTGCTATAGTATTTAGAGCTGCCACCTAACAGAACTTACAGTCACTGCATCATAGCAAAGTTTCTATAAGCAGGGCACTTATGTAGTTATAGGGTACATGAAGGAAATGTTACTGCCTCTCACACAGACCATACAAACTTTCCATTCAAAGTATTCTCAGGCAAAATACACAGACTTGTTGCTACAAAATTCAAAAATAAATATGCAGCGGCTGAAGTTGTATATTTTAATATATTGGTTACAAACTTCCAGACAGCTTTCTAGGATGTTGACGGTAGATTTGTGTTTTTACTAAGTACAGCTGTGTAATACTGGAATAGGCTGGATGAACAGATCTTTTTGAAACATAACATTTTGTACTGTTTTCATTCAGCAGCGAGAGTACTGTTATAGACTGAGAACACACTGATGGGAATACTACAATTTATAAAATTCCCGGTTCTCATGTTCAAGAACCAAATATACATTTAAGCAATCATTTTGGAATTTTTATGGAAAATTTTTTTTTTTGATTTAACATATCTACAATATATACACTGAAAGGAAGAAATTCAATATCTCATACTATTATACAATGTTAGGAATACACTGAATCTTATGCAATTAACAGTCTTGGTATTTCAACAGGGACGTTTTAAGGCTATCCCAACAACTATAAATCTTATTATGATTATAAATGTTATTCTAATAATTTTTTTTCAGTTTTACATAGTATTGCTTCTAAATTTAAAAAAATAATCTTTGAACTTAGTGTAGAACAATATGTATGTATGCCTTTAGGAAGTTTTCTAGGAGCTTGCACAAGTGTAAAAATACTTACCACTTGCGAGCCTGACTGCCATTTTGCAGTAAGCTATTGAGATGTAAGTATGTATGTCTGTGTAGTCTGTCAATTAATCAGTTTGTTTATATATTGTAATGCTGCTGTCCATTCTGATGTGTTTCTATGTAATAAAGCAGATAAACAAACCACCCCGCCTGTTTGTCATCTATACTAGAGAAGGATGAGTGACATAGTGCCAGAATGGGATCCAGATTCTCCAGTTTCAAGACCAAAAGACATTTAGTTAAGATTGGAGAGATAGAGAGAAGTGAATCATCTCTATTGCACATATAACTCGCAACGCAGGTCAGAAACAAATTTCAGGTATTAAAACTTGCTCAAATGATTACTTATTCACAAAATATGAAACAACATTCAGAATGCCCTAAACAAATTTCTAAGTAACAGAAATATCTGAAACTGTGACATATTAATATAAATATTTGAAATAACTACAGAAAATGTTTGAAATAAAGTCTAAATCTCATAAAATATGTAAAATAAAGTAAACAATAGCATTTTTTTGCTAAGCACTACTTTTTCGCATTAATCAAAACTATTTGAGTTGTCTGAAGTGTATGAAGTGTTCACATGTTTGTGCAGTACTACAGTACTGTTATTTCACAAAATACAGTCATTTCAAAGTACATTTTGCAAAGTACAGTATTTCAAGGAGTTTATTGTGCATTTGAATGTTATTACAGGCAAAATAGCGGCTTGTTCATATATAATTACAAAGGCCATACTATTACAGTGTGTTTGGGCATAATTTGTTGGCATGGCAGATGGATTTCGAAAACCAGATCCACTTGTATTTGACAATAATATTGCAGAGAATTGGAGAGTGTTTGAGCAAGAGTACGATATTTTCATACCAGCTGCATTTTCTGATAAAGATGCATGTACAAAGGCATTTATTCTTAATTTAGTTGGGTCAGAAGCCATAGAAAGAGAGCGTTCATTTGTGTATGCACCTGCTGTCTTTGCAGAAGAGGGGGAAAACCGTCATATAGTTGTACTGACTGAGTCAAAAGAAGATCCAGAGTACTTAAACTGTAAATTTAGAGAAATGTGCAACTTCCAAATGAATATTACAATGGAAAGGCACTTATTTTACACAAGGGATCAAAAGCCCAGTGAAATGTTTGCAGCATATACAGTGGATATAAAAAGCTTACACACCCCTGTTAAAAAGCCATGTTTTTGTGATATAAAAATGAGAAAACGATAAATAATTTCAAAACTTTTCTCACCTTTAATGTGACCTATAGCCTTACAATTCAATTGAAAAACAAACAAATCTGTTAGGGGGAAAATATAAAAAATAAAAAAAATTACAATAAGCTGGTTCCATAACTGTGCACATCCTTAAACTAATACTTTATTGAAGCACACTTTGAAAATGGAATGGCTTTCATTTAACAAGGAAGTCCATCATGTTAGCTTAAAAGACCACTGTTATAATTTCACCCAGTATATTTTCCCTACCTATGCTGATCTTCTTGAAGACAAACTAGGCAAGCTTCCAGTTGTGTACTCCTTGAAGTTAGACCCAGATTTCAACCCAGTTGTCAGACTAGCCTGGAAAGTTCCAGTAGCAATGCAGAACAGAGTCAAAGCCAAGCTAGATGAAATGGTGCAGCAAGGTGTAATTTGTCCAGTTACAGAACCAACTGAATGGGTATCCTCCATGGTGGTTGCTCATAAGAAAAGCTCAGATGATATCAGAATATGTATCAATCCATGAGATTTGAACAAAGCATGGAAAATACTTCATCATCCAATGCACACAAAGAAGTTGTAGCTCTGATGCCAAATGCCACTGTTTTTTTCTGTCTTAGATGCAAAGAGCTCATTTTGACAAATTTTGCTTGATCAAAAATCCTTTTAGCTTACTACATTCAGTACTCTTTTTGGCAGGTACAGATTTTTGTGAATGCCATTTGGGATAAATTCTGCCAGTGAAGTCTTTCAGTGTGCAATGGAGCAAATTTTTTTCTGGGTATCCTTCTGCTATTATAGATTATGATATTCTACTAGGAGGTAATGGTGAAGCTGAGCATGACAAAAACCTCAAGAAACGTCTGGCAAGAGCGCGTCAAGTGAATCTTGCCTCAGAAGTGCAAATTCAGGTTACGAGAAGTTACTTAAGATGGTCATTTATTTACCAGTTTAGGCTTACAACCTGATCCTTCCAAGCAAATAGCTATTCTTGAGATGCCAGCTCCACACAATGTTCAAGACCTACAATGTTTTCTTGGCACGGTTAACTATCTTGGCAAGTTTATTACAGATTTGAGCCGACTAGCAGCAATGCTCAGAGACTTGACACGTAAAGATGTATCCTGATCATGGTTGGAACAACACCAGAGAGCATTTGATGCCCAGAAACAGATAATTGCCAGTCAACCAACTCTCAGATACTATGATGTTCACAAACCAGTTACTCTTTCCTGTAATGCTTCGAAATTTGGTCTTGGTGCAGTCATTCTTCAAGAAGGTCAACCTGTTGCCTATGCATCCAGAACTCTCGAATATGGGTTCTCAAAGGAGAAAGGAGGGAAAACCATACTTCTCCAATCAAGGTCAAGTTTATGAGGAAAAGAGCAGGAAGGATAACCTGCTAAGAATTCACACTACTTATGCTAGTAATATTAGATTGCTGCAGAATATCTATCATAGGAACTGGAACATATTATGTTCTGATGACCGAGTTAAAACTTTGATAGGGTCCACCCCTCAATATGCCTATAAGAAAAATAAATCCCTTAAGAGACTCTTATGTGGCCCCAGATATAAGCAAGCAATAGATATTCAACCCACCACTCCCATGTATGGGACGAAACCCTGTAACTCCTGTAACTACTGTCAATATATTGACAAGAGAGGGCATTTTAGACATCCAGACACTGGAAAGACTACCTATTTCAGACTTACAGCTGATTGTAATACCACTAATATTGTGTACCTAGCTTTCTGTACTACATGTTTTTCATTCCATGTGGGCATGACCACAAGAAGGTTTTGTGATAGGATTAGGGAACACATATATGACCTAAACAGAGGGGCAGGAACTAATGCCCTGGCTAGGCATGTTCTAGTATTAGGGGCAACATATAACTTTTAATTCATGGTAATTAAGAAAGTTCAGCAAGGATGTAGACATGGTACAATTAGGAATTTGGTAGAGACTAAAGAGCTTGAATGGATTATTAGGATGCGTGCAAACATGGACAAAGGCCTAAATGATAACATTTGTATTAAACCAGTTTTGGTTAATAAGCCACTATGCAGATAAAGTCTCTATATATGCACTTTTATGTATTTTTATTCATTTTAATGATTTATTAGTTGATATTATGTCTCTATATAGTGCTTTTCCTTTATATTAGTGGCTATCAGGCTAATTGTTTATTGGGAACTGACACTGATAGGCTGTTGCTGTTTTGAAAAGTCCTTGTGGAGTTTATTGAGTTGTCTGATGAAGTAGCTCTGGCTATGAAAGTGCTCACCATTTTTGTACTGTGGATTAAACTTTGGAGTTTTATTTTATACTATCTGCTGTGGTCTGGTGTTTCCTATATTTTTCTGCAATTATTTTAATTAGTAGCAAACATCTAACTTTACTTCTTCTCATTAATATGTACAGTTAGAATTAATGACAATACAACGTTAGCTCTTAACACTCAGCAAAATGTAAACAACATCTCAATATAAAACATTACTAGAGAGTTTGTTGTACCAATCCTTCAATTCTAAATAAATATTTTAGAGAAAAATATGTCAATTTGAGTAGATTTCCTACATGTATACTTGAAAAGAATGTTAGATCTTTTCTCCTTACACCCACAACTAAGGCCTATCCTGTTTTCACAGACATCAGTGAGGAACTTTGAACTCTTTTAGGACCTGGATTTTCTTCAAAACAGTTTGAGGTGCAAGTGGGAAGCAAGCATTTTCACAAAACTGGAACATTCTTTTGTTTTCAAGATTTCTAAGTGTTAATTGACTCATAAATGACCTGTGAAAGGGACAACAAAAATGAGAAGTTATGTACCTACCATAACGTTCCATGTTAGTTGTCTTCTCTCGCCTTCTTTCTTGCTGTATAGGGTTCGGAGCCGAACCTCGGCTCCGACTCGGCCACTACTAAAGCTTGAGAGCTAATTTTACCGGCTCGAGGCAACCTATATCCCATGATGCTAGGCGGTAACTCCCCAGATCTTGTTTGGAAGCTGAAAACCCAGCATAGGCCAAATAGTCCTCCAACTGGAAAGGAGGAGGAAGGAAGATAAACCCCCAAAGGTCGCTATCTACGCTAGCTACCCTAGGACTATCTAGATGGTGAAAGAGGAATATAAGCCTTATCTGCAAAGTCATGGAGAGGATCATAATGGAACTCATAATAAAGAAGACATAACTTGCAGACTTTGATCCATCCAACCTGTTTTTTTTTGTCAAAGGCAGATCCTGCTAAAAACTGTTGGTTTTCTTTTTAGAGACCAAGGCCATTGATGAGGGAGGAAAGGCAGTCCATACCTACCTCCTGACCTCGAGGCCGCGACACAATAATACCACTCAGGTATCATCGAAAACTCATCAGCTTGAATGTATCCATCCATACATCACAAGATGGGTTGCAAACTGGCTAGGTGGAACCCACCCACAGGGTCAGCTGCTGGAGGAGCCATGCTGACACACAAACAGCCTGTCACTGGTGTGGTGTCCCTCAGTCTCAGTCTCCACTCTTGTTTGTTCTCTCATTACTTTTCTGAAGCACAAGCAAACACAGGAGGGTTATGGAAGTGACAAAGTTTCAGATGACTGCAAAACTGGGCCATAGTAAAAACACATCTGACACAGATATCCTTCAAGAAACGCTCACACACGGATAACTGTGCCCCCCCAGCCACAGCCAGAGAAAAAAAGAAGTGCAAATGCATAGTCATACCTTTCGGGAAACTAGCACCAGCTAGTAACCAGGTGGCAATCAGCACAGAAGAAGTCATCAGTCACAGAATCAGGGACAGGGGTTGACAGTAGCCTTTCGCTTGACACTCATGCTGCTAAAGTAGTTGGGAAAACCTTCTATTTACCTGACTGATCAGGATTCACCACCTGATCATGAAGGGATCACATCCCAGACCTCATCATCATTAGACCCCTGATTGAGTACAATGCCCCTTGATGTATGTATCGATGTATCTGCCCTGGCTGAGAAGGCCTGACCTGAAACCTGCCCTCAAAAAGGCCCCAAAAGGTCCTCACCAAAAGGATATGGGTCTCAAAAATATGTCTTATGCTGCCCAGTCTCATACCTCAGAGCTACTCAGTGCTCAGGCGCTATGGTATAGGGTGCCTGACCCTGATGAATATGTTCACCTCACAGAAAAAATCCATATCCCCAGAACCACAAGGGCGGAACCTTAGGACTTTGACCTTGGACAGGGTTAAAGACTTAAACATGATCACCACAGATTCATCACCCAGAGACTCTACATCGGTAACAAAATCCCAACCATGTGATGAAAGCACCTCGCTGGTTCTGTGAGGAGGGGATGGGGAATCCAGGATGCCTTGTTCAGATATACCCCAGTGGATTTCAGTGTCACTGCTTGACAGAGGCACAGCAAATTAATAGGCACAGCTTTATAGGAACAAAAAAAAACCAAGCGCAGCTGGGCAAAACTAGCTAAAGGGGGGCTATGGCCAGCCTATATACCCTATGGCTAAGGACTATGAACCTATGAACCTATGAACCTATAAGGACCCTTCAAGGAAGGGAAGATCTTATCGGTCTGTCCAGGCTAGGGGGATGGTGGGTGGGATGCAAGAAAGAAGGCGAGAGAAGACAACTAACATGGAACGTTATGGTAGGTACATAACTTCTCAATGTTAAGTTGTCAATCTCGCCTTCTTTCTTGCTGGATAGGACCACGTCCCTAGCACCTTCATCCTGGGTGGCTCATTGGAGCAGACTCTTAAGAATGGTGGAACCAAAATTTGCCCTGTTTCTGGAGGCCATGTCCAATTTGTAATGAGAGACAAAGGTATGAGGAGAGGCCCATGTGGCTGCCGCACAAATAGTGTCTATCGGGAGTCTAGCTTGAAAGGCTGTTGATGTAGCTAGTGCTCTGGTTGAATGGGCTCTTGGCCTAGAAGGCAATTGTTTACCTCTGAGATGATAAATACAAGTGATCACAGAAGACAGCCACCTAAACAGGGTTACCTTAGATACTGGAAGGCCTTTCTTATTCTCTGCATAAGATAAGAAGAGTTGATCAGATTTCCTGGTTTATTTAGTTCTGTCCAAATAGTACCTGAGCTGGCGGTGAACATCCAGACAATGTAGCTTTTGTCTGCCCTGTTTGCATAATTTGGGAAGTAAACTGGGAGGTCAATTGATTGATTTAAATTTGTCTGCGAAGCCACCTTGGGTACAAAAGAGGGGTTAGTTCTTAGAGAAACTCTGTCTTTGTGAAAAACTAAATAAGGAGGACGAATGCATAGGGCATGAAGTTCAGATACTCTCCTAGCTGATGTAATAGTGACTAGGAAGAGTGTTTTCCAGGAAAGTAATTTCAGTGAGCAGGACGCTGCAGGTTCAAAGGGAGGTAAAATCAAAGATGATAAAACTAAGTTTAGATCCCACTGTGGCGGAGGATCTTTGATGGGGGGCTTGAGTAAAAAGATACCTCTAAGGAATGCTTTGCACAGCCTATGTGACATGATGTTGCCATCCGACAGGCCTATGTGAAAATTTGAAATGGCTGCCAGCTGAACTTTCACTGTGGAAGAAGAAGAACCTGAATGAAAAATTTCAGCTAGGAAATCCAAGACCGAGTGAATAGGGGCAGTGAAAGGATCTATATTTCTAGCCTTTGCCCAGAAGGAAAAACGCTGCCATTTACTAGCGTAGATCCTTCTAGTGGAAGATTTAAGGGAAGCTACTATAATATCCCGGATGGGATTTGAAATCATAGGAAGCCTGGCTAGGGATGGAAGAGGAGCAACCAAGCAGTGAGGTTGAGAGAATGGAGGGATTGGTGCAGCTGCCCCGACGGATGGGTCAAAAGATCTGGCACTGGATCCAGATGCCAAGGCTGCTCCAAGAGATAATGATGCAGGAATGGAAACCATATCTGTTGAGGCTAATAAAGGGCAATGAGAATCATCTTTGCTCTCAAGGTGGTTGCTTTCTGAATAACTTGCGTTATTAACAGAAAGGGGGGAAAGGCGTAAAGAAGCCCCCGAGGCCAATCGTGGACTAGATCATCTCTGGAGGGATGGCCTGGAAGGGGGAAAGAGGGTGAGGAAGTCGGGGCATTTGCTGTTTTGGGGTGTAGCAAAAAGATCGCTGAAAAATCTCTTCTGTCACAGATTGTTTGAGAGACCACTCGTGTGGCATGAGAATAGCTCTGCTCAACCTGTTCGCTATGATGTTGGACTTCCCAGGGATATGCATTGCTATCAGAAACCGCTGAGAAGAGATCACCCATTGCCAAAGTCTGAGTGCTTCTTGACACAGGGGATAGGACTTGGTTCCGCCCTGCTTGTTGATATACCACACTACGGACATATTGTCCATTTGGATTGCAATAGTCCCCAGGGGAAGAGAGGCGTGGAGGGCTTGCAACGTCAAAAGCACTGCTCTCATCTCCAGGACATTTATGTGCAGGTGGCATTCGAAGGGTTGCCATGTGCCATGGACTGTCCTGCCCTGAAAATGCCCCCCCTGATCAGGGAGTCGTCCGATGTGACCATGGCGACCAGGGAGGGGGGAATAAAGGGTCTGCCTTGGTGGACTAGAGGGGACACCATCCACCAAGACAGATGATTTTTGCAAGCTGGAATTATCATGATCTTGTGAGTCATAGGCAGTTGTTGGAAAGAACACTGGGCGAAAAGCATCCACTGAAGGAGACGCATGTGAAAACAGGCAAGAGGAAGGAGTGTGATGGCAGCCACCATGAGACCTAATACATTCAGAACATACCTGGCCTAAATTTTGTTGATCTGAAGAAGGAGATGGACATGATTTTGAATATCTAAGACCCTTTGCTCTGTGAGCCTTGCTGAGAGCTGCACGGTGTCCAGGTTGGCACCTATAAAGGTAATAGACTGACAAGGTGACAACGCAGACTTTTCGAAATTTATGGAAATTCCTAGCTCTTTGCAAAAGTTAATAGTGTAATCTCTGGCCTGAAGAAGTTGAAGCCTGGTGGTGCCAGTGAGGAGCCAGTCGTCTAGATATGGAAACACCTGGAATCCTTGACGTCTCAAGTGAGCCGTATCTGCTGCCATACATTTGGTGAACACTCTGGGGGCTGTAGTGAGACCAAAGGGCAGGGCTCTGAATTGGTAATGACTGGCCCCCAGCCGAAAGCGGAGAAACCTTCTGGAACGCCTGTGAATTTTTATGTGATAGTACGCATCCTGAAGGTCTACTGAGCACATCCAATTGTCCTTGCTCAAAAGAGGTAGAATGGACTGTAGCGTGACCATCCGGAATTTCGTTTTCTTTACAAACTTGTTTAGCTTGCTGAGATCCAATATTGGCCTCCAGTCCCCTGTTTTTTTTTGGTACCAAAAAGAACTTTGAGTAGACTACGGATCCTAGTTGGTCTGCTGGGACTGGTTGGATGGCTCTCTTTGTTCGCAGTTTTGAAATTTCCAGTCCTGCTTGTTCCCTTAGACTGGGTGGAACGTCTGGAAGGGGCCCCTTTCTCTGAGTTGGGGTTTGGATAAAGGGAATTTTGTAGCCCTCGGATATGATCGACTGTACTCATTTGTCTTGAGTAAGGGAGAGCCAGGCTTGTGGGTACAGCGACAATCTTCCCCCGACTGCCTCCGAAGGTGGACAGTCAGGCAACACCTCAGGGATGCTGGAAGGGTTTGTTAGAGAGAGGCTCTCTGCTACCCTGATTCTGCGGACCCCCTCTGCCTCTTGGGTGGCATCTGTTGTTGTTACCCCCTCTGCCTCTAGGGGGAAACTGACCTCTTACATCAGGCGTGACTCCTTGAGATTTGCGGAACCACATTTTTCAACCCTTTTGACCCTTAGGGTATGGTGTAGAAGGGGTGGAGAAACGGACTCCTATGGCAGAAAGAGTTTTGCCATCTTGCTCACATCTGGTTAAGGTCTCCTTCACTTGAGGCCTGAACAATGCTGAACCATCAAAAGGGGAGTTAGTGAAGGACGCCTTGAAGGGGTCCGCGAAATTGCAAAGCCGCATCCAGGCATGACGCCTTAAGGCTACACCTGTGCCTGCGGCCCTACTCGCTCCATCGGCTGCATAGGAAATGAGCCACATGGAGGAGTTAACAATGGAGTTTAGGGTTCCTAGCTGTGAGTTAATTTTGTCCTGGGACCCAGCAGCTGACGGATCCTGTAAAAACTCACCAAACTCTTTGAGAACATCTCTCTGAAGGTGGGTGAAGTGACACAAATAATTCAGCGACCGCATGGCAAAGGTCGCTGATGAAAACATCCGCTTACCGTACCTATCCATAGTCCTAGATTCCTTGTTAGGAGGATGGATAGGCACTGAAGGATCGGCTAGTTCCTTCTTGGTGGCTGCAGCCACCACCATGGCATCAACCGGGACACCTTTGCTTAAAAATTGTTTATCAGATGGAGCTGTTATAAATTTGGAAGGCCTCCGTGGGGTGGGTTCCACCAAATCAGGGGCCGTCCATGCCTTCCATGCCACCACTTCCATAAGGGGGTCGAAGGGCGGAGACACCCAGGAGGTGGAGGGTCAAGAACCAAACGCTTCCAGGTAAACCGACTCATCCTCGGAAGGATTAAAGGAAGACCAGTTCCCCCTCTGTTTAAGGATTTCAAGAATGTCTGAGAAAGAGACATCCTCAGAGCGGGACCTTGGGGATCCTTCCGACTCATCCAAGTCTGTATCCAATGTAAATGACTCAGTGGAGTCCACATGCTTCCTCTTACATGTCCTCTTGCTCGGAGGTTCACCTGATGGGTCAGGAAAAGCCTCGGAAGAGGAAGAAATTCCCAGTGGGGAAACCTGAGGCGTTGGATCTCTGGGTCTGGGAACAAGAGAGTGGGAAGAGACGTCAGCAGGCACTGTAGTGGGAGGAGCTGATGGAGCTGACCATTGACCAGGCACTGGGGCTAGTACGTTCCTCATCACTTCGAAGGCTCCCCTATCAGGCAGGACAAAGGGCTCCCACTCCGAAGAACTAGGAACCCCAGGCTGCACCGACAGGGATGGCTCAGAAGCCAATGTCGGGGCCGAGCTCACCAGCACCGATGCTCCGAGAGGGAGAACGAGGTCGGACAAGGGTCAGATGCCACTCGCCCCCTCGGAGCCAGCGAGAGAGTTAAGGCACCCGGAACCCTCCAATGAAGGCACCATGGAGGAGATCGGAGCAGATGACGGAGCCGAAGGGGGAGGTATCGGCTCCAATGCCACAATGGTCACGGCTCTGAGGAGCTCTGGCTCCGAACTCTGGTGGAGAGTCGAAGGTGGAATAGTAGGTGGAGCTGATATAGCTGCTGTCTGATGAGATGGGCTGTGAAGCATTTGGGCCAGTGCCTGAGACTTTACAAGTCTACTGACCACTGTCTCAAGGTCATGGTTGGAAAGCCTGGACGACCGAGAAGAACGGCTCCGATGGCTCCGCTCTGAGAGCAAGGGTGACCTCGGAGCCGAATGGATGGATTCCAATGATGGGGATCTGGACCTCTTTCGAGTAGAGGGTATCATGATGGGTGGTGCCGATGGAGCCGTAGACGTGTCGGCTCCAGCCGGAGCTGACTGTGAAAGTTGAGCCTCAGAGGTATCAGCTCCGAGTGTAGCCGATGCAAGAAGCTGTGATGCTGACACATCAGCTCCAGCCGGAGCCAATGGAGTGGCAGATGGTGAGGCAACAGCCGAAGGCTTAGAACTCGGAGCCGACGGTTTGGTTGGCTTCGAGGGCTTTCCCAGCAAGGACTTAGCCGGGGAACCCTCGGGCTTCAATAAGCCCCTTAAGATTAGTTTATTCCTGTGCTCCTGCAGGACTCTTGGACTGAACGCATGGCACACAGAACAAGAGTCCTGCAGGTGCAGGGGTCCCAGGTAACGAAGAAGTGTGACCGTCTGTCAGAGACATCTTCTGACAGCACGAGTCACACTTCTTGAAGCCTGAGACCTTTGTGTCCTTCGACATAATGCTGTCGAAGTAAAGAATTTAAACAATACACACACAGACACAAAATCCAAACAGACAGGGATACAGGGACAGGGGTACACACACAGACCACACCCACAGCACAGAATCCCTGTGAGAAGACTAGGAAAGGAGCAGGGCCTAAGGCCTAACCTAGTGGAAGGGAAGAATAATTGGGATAAGGGGAAAAAAATAACACTAACGGGGAAAAATTTTTAGTTTAACCGTAAGATTAAGCTATCCTGAGAAAAAAAGGGATGGGAAAGCTAAGTAGAAAAGAGTGATTTTGAAACAAAATCTAACACTTACCAGGAGCCGGTAAAAAAACACCTTGCTAGCGAAAGCGGCAAACGAGATCTGGGGAGTTACCGCCTAGCATCATGGGATATAGGGTTGCCTCGAGCTGGTAAAATTAGCTCTCAAGCTATAGTAGTGGCTGAGTCGGAGCTGAGGTTCGGCTCCGAACCCTATCCAGCAAGAATGAAGACGAGATTGACAACTCAACATCAAAATTTCCAGCACTTTAACACTTCTAATTAACAAATTACTTAGATCTGACATTCAGTTAACCTAGCAATACACATACTAAGCAAAAGTTAAAGCAAATAAAATAAAATTCTTAACTCATATAGTCTTAAAGTTACCAATTCTATTGTTTACAATTTAATGACTTTCTCTTACAGAAAGTATTTGTTTAACATTTAGAAATAAATGTATAAGTTTAGTTAAACAAAATATATCAAGTCTTTTACTGTAAATATAGTAAAACTAATCATTTATATTCCATGTCATGAAAAATGCTTTAGCTTAAAATATAAATACATACTTACATATGTTTTGAAGCTTAAAGTCCAATACAAACCTTTTACTTAAAGGGTAAATCTATTGTTTCAGAAAATAAAAGTCCTGCAATTGGAGAATAAAAGTAACTTGTTTTTAAGCTTTTTAATTTTAAAAATAGTTTCCAGGACTTCAGCTCAGTCTGTCAAGTGAGGGATATAGTGTTCCAACTCATTTCTTCAGTATTATTAGGATTTTATTTTTGTTAACAAAAGTGGATGCCTCCTTCAGTGTTTCAACTATTTTAGTTCCTTCAGAAAGAAATAATTTGATATTTGCAGGAAATACCAAAGTAGCTTTAATGTTGTTCTTTTTAAGTTCTTTAATCAGTAGTAAGTAGGAAGCCGTGGTGGTGCAGCGGTAACATTGTTGCCTCACAGCAAGAGGTTCTCCCATTCGATTCTCGGCTGGAGTGCCTTTCTGTGTGGAGTCTGCATGTCCTCCCCACAGTCAAATGGCATTCAAAAGACAGGCGTAGAATGGGCATGCCTTCGTTGAAGGTTGGGCATCGAGCTGGCACCTCAGCACCCGTAAAAAATCTACTGCCAGTCATTAGCAGACTGGAGTTCCGCTGTGGCGACCCCTAACCAGGAAAAAGCTGAAAGAAGAACAAACAATCAGTAGTAAGTAGATTTTTCTTTTACTCATAACTTTGCTGGAATCATCATTGTTAAATCTGACTACATGTTCACATATTTTAACAGGTGGGATAGCCCATGCAGTTTTTAATATTTTATCTTTTTCTAAGCTGGACATAAACGTAACTATAAATTAACTTGGTTATAAGTTTTTCTTCTTTGTAAGTGGTCTTTTGGATCTGTGTGCCCTTTCAATTCCAAAAGATAAAGTTTCAGGTAGGTTTAACGTTTTATGCAGCCAGGTTGTTAAGACGTTTCTTATATTATCTCCCTCATACTTTTCAGGTATAGCATATATTCTGGTGTTATTTCATCTCAGTCTATTTTCTAAATCATCAAATTTATCTATGAGCCAGTTATTTTGTTCTAGAAGTAATTCAGTCTGAGAGTCACCTTCAGTTATTCTCCCTTCATGATCATTTAAAGCTTCTTCCATACTGCTGATTTATGTACTTTGTTGTTTCATATGAATTTCTAAATGCTCCATCTTCTTTCGGAACTCTTCTTTGAAATTTTCTAGTTTGGTATCCAGCTTGTCCATTTTAAGTAATACATCCTGCATACTAAATATTAGTGACTGGATGTCTTTTTTAACAGAAGAATCATGAATACCATTTTGAATGGCTCCTGCTGAAGTCTCTTCTCTGTTAACTAAGCAGTTGAAATTTTAACAGGATAATTATAGCTTTTAAAGGACTTGAAGTTATCAGTCTTTTCTCTGACTATTAATGAATAAAATTAGCTGTCAAGTATCTCCACATTTTAATTTTTTGTTTATATTTTCTGCCAGAGAAAGGTTTTCAGTCACAGAACTTTCATCAAATGCTGCTCTCAGTAATCCATCTTGGCCACGCACCATCCTTTTGGAAATTTAAAAACAGTATTTTTAAAATAAATGTTACTGTAACAGAACACATACCCAACACAGCATAGTATATGAAATGCATATAAATTCAGTTGCTTCTGTTAACACAGCAGAGCTATGTTTATTTTATTTATTTTATTTTATTTTATTTTATTTTACATTTGTTGACCGGGCTAGTCTAACTGGATACATGTCCATTTTCAGTAGAGGCCTGGGGAGTTAAGCTCCTAGCTAGGACAATGAAATTAACACAATAAAATCTAAGGATACATGAGACAAATAAATCCTATTAACAGTACCTATTACAGGTTATCACAGTAAAATTTACAGTGCAGAATACAGGCATAACAAGGATGCAAATACAATCTAAAATTTACAGTGCAGAATACAGGCATAACAAAGGATGCTAATACAATCAAGGTATTCTAGAGATAGTAAAATAGTTTAATAAGGAAGGAGTTGCTTTTAATAAGTAGATGGGGTAGGAAGAGCAAAGTATTTAGAGACACATAGACTAGTCAGGTTTAGAGCATGGGCATAACCAATGAGTTTTGAGGAACAATTTCAATTTATTTTTGAACCAGGATAGTGAGGAAACTGTGGAGAGTTCATTTGGGAGGAGATTCCAGGCTTTTCCAACTATATTAGAAAAAATTGAGTCACCAGCCTTATTGTTTGTTTTAGTGGTATGTATTAGAAGTTTCTGAGAAGACCTTAAGGATTCCAGGTTTTTATAGGGAGTGATTAGTGTGGAAAGAATAGGTGTTTTGGAAGGTTTGTAAAGAGTGCTGTGGGCTATAGTTAGTTGATGGAATTTAATGAGATTTTGTAGTTCAAGCCATCTTAGCTGCTTTAAATTAAGGCAGTGATGGGTTCTAAATGGGTTGCCTGTTGCAAATCTGGCAATGATATTGTAGGAAATTTCCAATTTGCTAAGATTATTTTTAGATAGGTTAGTAAAAATAGGTGAGGCATAAAGAAGAGAAGAGATTAGATGAGTGTGCTATTGTGGTTCGAGCTAAAGGTAGGAGAAAGGATTTTATCCAATAGAGAGAGCCTAGCTTTTTGTTGACAGTTTTTATAGTATTGTTAATATGGATATCAAAGTTCAGATTATTGTCTATGGTGACACCTAATAGTTTGGTGATTGGTTTAGGGGATATAATAGTTTTATTGGTAGAGTTTACTGAGAAATCCAATGGGGGGGATTTTTTAGTAGGAGAGAAAAGGAAGAGTTTAGACTTTTTGGGGTTTAGGTGAAGGCATCTATGTGTGAACCATTGCTCAGCTGTGTTAAATGCTTGTTAGGTAAGATAGAGAAGTTCAGAAGAGGAGGGGGCTGAGAATATCAGTGTAGAGTCATCCGCATATTGTATGCATGTAGCTTGGGGGATGGCTAGGTGAAGGTCATTGATGAATATGGAAAAAAAGTAGAGGTCCAAGGATGGACCCTTGAGGGATACCGAGGTTGACGGGCAGGTGAGTAGAGAGAGACTTGTGCCAAAGTACGGCCTGTTGTCTTTTATCAAGGTAGGACAGGAACCACTTTATGGAGGATGTATCAAGAGACAGGGATTTCAGTATTATGATGAGAATTTGGTGATTTACCATGTCAAAAGCTTTAGACAGGTCAATAAATAGGGCTGAAGAGAGTTTGTTTAGATTGCGGTTTTTGCTGATACAATCTGTGAAGGAAAGAAGGGCAGTAGTAGTGCTATGTGAAGGTCTAAAACCATGTTGACAGTTGGCTAGTAAGTTATTTTGTGTTAGATGGTCAAGTAATTGTCTATGAATGCATTTTTCCATGATCTTTGCCAGAGGTGAGAGGAGGGCAATGGGGCGGTAATTGGAAGTTCAGTGGATTGTCCTCCTTTGTGGAGGGGGATAATATGGGAAATTTTCCATAAACTGGGGATATAACTTTCAGTAATAGTTCTATTGATCAGGATAGAAATGGGATAAGCAATAGCTTTGGTGGATAGTTGTAGGAATTCAGCAGGTAGTTGGTCTGCTGAGGAGGAGCATGGTTTCAGTTTCTGTAGAAGGGTTAGAATATATGATGTTGGGACGGATTGAAAATGAAAAGCAGGGGGTGAAGTTGATTCATTGGAAGGTAGAGTGAAGTTGTTAGGTGATAGTTGACTAGCTAGTGTTTGTATAGCATCAGTAAAAAAAGGTATTAAAAGCATTAGCTATATTCATTGGTGTTTTGTGTTCAGTGTTTTGAGGGTTTGGAGTAGTGGATTGCCCTGGATGGAGTAGTTGGTTGATACTAGACCAAAATTTCTGTGGCTTGTTTTGACTAGCTTGTTGGGACTGGAGGTAGTAGTTTTTTTGTCAGATATTATAGCTTTCTTACTTTCATTTCTTAGTTGTCTAAATGCTTGTTGGTCTATAGGGTTTTTTGTTTTCCTCCATTTCTCCCAATGTTTGTTTCTAACACTGATTTTATGTTTGGTTTCTTTAGAGAGCCATGGAGCATGTTTGGTTTTAGTTCTAATTAGTCTGGTTGGGGCATGGTGGTTGAGGATGGCAAGAAAGTTGGAGTTAAAGTAACTAACGGCTTCATCGAAAGGAAGATTTTTATGGGTGACCAGTTGCATGCTCTTAGTTCCATCTGGAAAAGTTCAGGGTTAAAGTACTTTTTAGACCTGATGTTTTTAATGGATGTTGGGGAGGGAAAGTTGATTGTATGTCTTAAATCATCAGGGAGGGTTCCTGAGATATAAATGTGAAGATGATGGTTAATGAGGATCCAGTCTAATAAGCTTGATTTCTTGTTAGATTTATTTATCCTGGTAGGGAGGTAATGGTTTGGGAATACCCATATAGGTTAATATGGCTTGAGGGGAGGCTGCTGCAGAAGCTGGTCCAGTCAATATTTGTGTCACCTAGGATAATGGTTTCTTGAGGCAGGTTTTGTGAAAGCCAGCAAAGTAGATTTTCTATTGTTGCTGTGTTATTACCAGGAGGTAGATATATACAGATAATATAGATGGATTTGGCATTGTTAAGAAGAAGTTTACAACAACAACATAGATGGATTTGGCATTGTTAAAAAGAAGTTTGGAGATAAGAATTTCTGCATTGGAGTCTAAAGGTGGTTTGCAGTTATGAGTGGTTAATTGTAAGCTAGGTTTATTAGGATAGCAACCCCTCCACCTTTCTTGGATGTTCGGTCTAGTCTCAGGATATTATATCCAGGTGGGATGATTTCATTGTCTTTGGTTCCAGGTTTTAACCAAGTTTCTGTTAAGCAGAGAATATCAAAGGAATAGATTTCAGTTAGAGCTTGGAGCTGAGTTACTTTATTGTTTATACTGCGCATATTAAGATGAGCAATTAAAAGGGAGTTGGATGGTTTAGAAAGGGCTTGGGTAGGTGATTCTTTGAGGTTGATGAGAGAGATAGAAGTTGTTGGGGGTCCTGGGTTAGGGTGGATGTCACCATCCTTTAAAGAGAGTAGCAGGCTTAGATAGTATGGGATGTGGAATCTACTGTATAGAGATTTAGATTGTTGTATTTTGTGTGTAGTGTTCTATGATATTTAGGAAGTATGTAGTTAGATGAGGATGTTATATTAGTGTGAGTAAAATGTAAAGGTGAGTTTGGAGAGTTGGTTTCTTTTTTGGGATAGTTTTGGTTTGGGTCTAGTGGGTTTTCAAAAGAGGTTAATAGATGGGTGAGGATTAAAGGAGATAGTAGTGACAGTGTGAATAAGAGTGTGATAAAGGGGTTTACTATTGAATTGTCGAACCTCACTCGGTCGACTGTTGTATTGTCTAATGCATTAGGTCAAGCAGGGAATTATGACATTATAATCAATCGAGGAATGGTTTTACCATGGGCCGAGGTAGGTGTACAGTATTTTTCCCTACTACAACCAACTTCCCTACCTCGACCCATGGTAAAACCGTTCCTCGAATGATTATAATGTCTTCGACAATTCCATTTCCGACCTAATGCATTCGACAATACAACAGTCGACCGAGTGAGGTTCGACAATTCAATAGTAAACCTGATAAAGGATGGGATGAATTGATTATTCATTATATGAGATATTGCGACTACTCTACTTTTGCCCACAACCTGTAAAAACAAAACAGGTCATTATCTGGTCATTTTAGTATAGACTTTAAAGTAAAGTATTATTTAAGGGTCCTCAGCACTAGCACAAATCTCCCTAGGCTTACCCAAACAAAAAATCCAAGCTTGTTTGCATATACTCCACTTAAACTACAGAACACACTCTAAAACTAAGGCAAACTGCTATAAAATTGTAAAAACAAGCTCCCAAAGCATAGGCATTGAACCTGGTGTTTGTTTAGATGAGATTACTCACCTGCAAGTTAATTATTCAGGAGTTACATCTGAAACCTGGGCTCTAGTGGCTTAGTGTAAACTCCGCTCCATGAGCACTCTGCCCGTGCTGCTCTCCGGCCCTCCGCTCTGCCCTATTCCCACCCCCCCAGTACTCGTACTTTTATAACCTCAAACCATTCCCCCTACTGTTCACTAACTTCCTGTACCTCACTACCGCCCTCTAAGATCAAATGGAATATGACACCACCCAGGAAGCTTATCATACTAACTCTTTTTCCCCTCCTACTTGTCCCTTACCTAGCTACCCTATATGAAACCTGGTCTTACGTAGGCTTCCACCACCCAGGCTACCAAACCAACCCCTCACCCATAATTAACAACAGAGGCCATGACTCAACTCCCTACTCACCCACCTTGTTAGAACTCAAACGCTATGTAATTATCAAACCTACCAATATTAGGCCAAATGATAAACATTACTACAAACTTCTACTCAAAGCCCTCAAATTCATTACAACTCTGAATCACAGACTAGCCACAGATGGTGATATCCACCCCAACCCTGGCCCTTCCCCTCCACTCAATTGTAATTCCACCCTATCCTCCCTCCACTTCTCAATCTAAACTCTAGACCCTTTAACTCTCTTCTGACCTGTCATCTAAAACATCAGAAGTGTAAACAATAAGATTCACAACCTACATGCCCTTTTAGCTACTTGTTCCCCAGACCTACTATGTCTCACAGAAACCTGGCTTAAACCAAGTATGAAAGACACACAGATATTTAGAGTTGGTTTCTTTTTATAGTTTTGTTTGTCTAGTGTTTTCAAAAATACATAATTCCAGATATGTGACAGTAATAAGAGTGTGATCAATTACATTGCATATTACTATGCATTAGGTCAGAAGCTTTCAGCATTATAATCACAGTGGTTTACATGCCATAGGTACAATTTTTTATACAAAACTTAAATGGTAAGAAGAAAATGTCTAAACATTCCATAATGCATTAACAACAATCAGTGGTTCTAATAATAGTAAACCTGATAAAGATGATGAATTGATTATTCTACAGAGATATTGCTACACTATACACAACCTGTAAAAACAAAAAGGCATTATCTGGTAAGTTCAAAGTATTATTTGTGGGTCCTCAGAAGCACAAACTCCATTACCCAAACAAAAATAAGCTTGTTTAGTATATTATTAAATACAAACACATTAAAAATGACACAAATTGTAAAACAAGCTTAAACAAGCATTGAACTGGGTTTGAGTAATTACCACCCTGATATTCAAGTTACATCTAAATGTCCATTTTAGTGTAAATTTCATATTTGCTCCTATCTCCTGTTTGTATTAATATCAGTTATAACTAAACCATTTATGTTCACTAATTTGTATCATATTAAATCAAAAATAATATAAAAAGCTTATCTACCAATTTTTATGCTTACTAGTAATATGAAATGGCAATTCAAGTAAAAAAACCCAAATAAAAAAATGTCAACTCATACATGTTAGAACCAAATATGAATTTAAATACAATTTAGAAATGATAAACTTTCAAATCAAGTAAATATATCTCTGAATCAAGGAAGAAGATGGTGAATAAATGTTATCAATTGTAATATTTATTTTGGAAAACTTCAGATTTAACTTTTGACCTGTCTTAAAACATCAGAATGAAACATAATAGACAACCACATGCTCTAGTTTTGTATTCCAAACCATTTAATAATTTAGACACAGTTGTTTATAAAGACTTTATATTTATATCTATCCACAGATAGATTCTATTTTCATTATGTTTCAAGGAAAGATACACAAAACTTAAAATCTTTTGCAAAACACCTTCCTCTTAAAATCTATTTGATTTAATAATATTTATATTTATTCATAGTTAAAACAACTCAGAATCAGGAAAAATAAAGAATATTCAAGACTGCCTCTTACTTTCTATTTATTACATCACATCCATATTTCTTTCTGTTAAAATAACTTGAAGCAGTGCTGAGCGCCATTAACTCAAAGGCTCATTAGATACTGTATCACCCAGAGAAAACACCAGCTCTGAAAAACATCATTCATATATTAACCTGCAATCTTTACTTCCAATAAGATCTTAGCTCAAACTACCGCCAATAATTCTGCTGGGGATATTCTCAAATACCATGCTCACCTCAGAACCCTCACTCCTACAATTCAAAAAGCTTAAACCCCATCTCAATACTCTCTGGCAATGTCCTGTTCCAAACCTGATTAACCACTATCATTTACCCTTCTTACCTCACTATCCTTAACTGCTTTTAACAAGCTTGTGACCTGATATATACAGATAATATAGATGGATTTGGCATTGTTAAGAAGTTTACAACAACAACATAGATGGATTTGGCATTGTTAAAAAGAAGTTTGGAGATAAGAATTTCTGCATTGGAGTCTAAAGGTGGTTTGCAGTTATGAGTGGTTAATTTTAAGCTAGGTTTATTAGGATAGCAACCCCTCCACCTTTCTTGGATGTTCGGTCTAGTCTCAGGATATTATATCCAGGTGGGATGATTTCATTGTCTTTGGTTCCAGGTTATAACCAAGTTTCTGTTAAGCAGAGAATATCAAAGGAATAGATTTCAGTTAGAGATTGGAGCTGAGTTACTTTATTGTTTATACTGCGTATATTAAGATGAGCAATTAAAAGGGAGTTAGATGGTTTAGAAAGGGCTTGGGTAGGTGATTCTTTGAGGTTGACGAGAGAGATAGAAGTTGTTGGGGGTCCTGGGTTAGGGTGGATGTCACCGTCCTTTAAAGAGAGTAGCAGGCTTAGATAGTATGGGATGTGGAATCTACTGTATAGAAATTTAGATGGTTGTATTTTGTGTGTAGTGTTCTATGATATTTAGGAAGTATGTAGTTAGATGAGGATGTTATATTAGTGTGAGTAAAATGTAAAGGTGAGTTTGGAGAGATGGTTTCTTTTTTGGGATAGTTTTGGTTTGGGTCTAGTGGGTTTTCAAAAGAGGTGAACAGATGGGTGAGGATTAAAGGAGATAGTAGTGAGAGTGTGAATAAGAGTGTGATAAAGGATGGGATGAATTGATTATTCATTATATGAGTAGATATTGGTGTTTTGTAGGCAGAAGATAGAAGTGCATTGGGAGGAGATGAGAGAGTGAGTAGAGTGTGGTGGTGGTAGGAGGAGAGTAGTGAGAGGGCAATATTAGTGGAGTTTGGTAACAGGAGAGTGTGTAGGGAGAAAAGATAGTGGGAAGGGTGTCTTTGAAGGGGAAATGGTAAGAGAAAAGGTGTGAGTAGAGGGAAGAGGAAGAGGTGTGGTTTAGGAAGTATAAAGGTAGGACATCTGGGGGTGGGTGGGAATTGGGAGTAGGGAGGGGAGCAGAGTGAGCCTGCAGGGCAAACAGAGTGGGTAGAAACAGATACTGAAGCAGTTAATGAAAAACAATCAGCTAGGCTAGGTCTAGTGGTAGAATGGAATACAATAGGGGCTAGAAAGTATCTCTAGTCTGTAGATATGAAGGGGAAAGGAAAAAAAGGGAGAGAGGACTGGAGAGGTGTCAGTGGACAGTAGAAATGAAGGAAAAAACAAAAGAGACAGCTAAATAGCACTTCGGGGACTACTGAAGTTAAGAACTGGGGTAAGGAGTTGATAATGAGAAAAAGGGTAAGAGTAGAAAATGTCTGGAATAAGGGTACAATCTAGTGGGCAATTCTAGTATTGCAGGCTAGATTGAGAGGAAGTACAAATGGTAGACTACAGTTGGAAAGTGGGAAAAAAAAACAAGAAAAACTAGGGGTGTCTATACAGGTAGGAGGGATGAGATAGTGAAGGTAATGTAGAAGGGGAAGCAAGGGCTGCTGGTTGTCCTAGCTCAGGCCTGGGTATAACATTTATATTTTGGTGCAGTCAATAGAAAGTCTTTCTTGTTGGAATTATTCAGCAGACATACTTTACTGTTTTCCTTGATAGGGGATTGTAGGATTGTTATGCAATGAGGTGACCCGCCGATATTTGGAGAGGGTTCTTAGCTTCCTGCTGACTAGCACTAGAAGCCCAGGATGAGTAGAGTAACTTTAGGAGGCAAGAGAGACAAGATAGAGGATAAGAGACATAGATAAAAAAACAAGGTAGAACTTCTCAAAATAACAGTAATCAAACCCTGACACAATTCTTGCAGTATCCAATATACATTTAAAAAAAACATATGCATAGTGAGATTAACAGTCATATGCAGGGACATAAGAGCTGGTTAGCAGTAATACATATTAAGTCTTTGGTAGCAGCAATGCAAGGTTACATGATGCAGCACTTGTGTACCCCTTTTGGATAACAATCTATATATATATAAACAGCAGTTAAAAAATAAAACAAATTCTGTTCTACTTAGTAGCAGTAGATAAACTAATTAAATCAGGGTTTATAAATACAAGAACTTTGCCAGCAGCAGTATAAGACATTATTGAACAGTAGTTATCAGCCAGTAAATATAGAAAGCAGTTAAAGCAATTCTGCTCTATTCAACAACAGCAGAAAAGCTAATTTCATAGTTTGTAAATACTTATAGAGACTTGCCAGCAGCAATATAAGACAACTTTAAAACAACAAATAATCAGCCCGTTGTTGGCACTGTTGGAGGGGGGTACATTTATGTCTACTCTAAAAAGTCCTATGTGCACTGTAAAATATTATGTTCTTAATTTTTATTCTACATAGAAATCTCAAAATACATACACGACAGGTTGAAAGCAATTCCAACTTCATTGAGGAAGTAATGCTCAATTTACAGACACATGCTATATTTTACATCTACTCTGCATAACTCTTAAGTGCTCTGGCTTAAACATAGCATTACAAGTTGTGTCTGATTTAGATTTCCCCTACTAGATTTGCTGATTTTCTTCAGAACATTGTAGCTGTTTTGCAGTATATATTTTATTAAATAACTGAATTATTTCTGCATAAAGACTAATCACTAACTATAGGGGTATACTAACTGAAGTCCTTCTGTTCAGAAAAATAAAGTGTTCCTTGGTCTTAGGGCTGGCCTTTGGTCATTTGGTGCCCTAGGCAAAAGGGCTCCTCAGCGCCCCTTCCACACCACTCGGTGCCCCCATTCTGTTCTACCTACACCATCCAGAATACTTTTTTCTTCCTTTTTCTTACAGTTTGTGTTACTTTTCAGTTTTTCCTGTATTCAGTGAACACATTTTAAAGAAACCATCTGTTTACTACAAAAAAGAGACAAATAAATACTAGAAAAGCACCCTTGCTACAGCAACATCCTAGACAGCTGCCTAGTTGGTCTATGCCTAAGGCTGGCTATGCTTGCTCTGTCCCTAGTATGATTTTAAAGGACAGTGCTATGGGTTATAATTTAGAGTGGATGAGAGGTAAGGTGCTTTATTTATAGTAAAGTTGGTAGGTGTTGTGTAAATTTCATCTATTAAAACACAGCACCATGAAATATGATATGATAATGAAGAATTTCTAGATGGGACTTCAGAACACACAGCTTCCCAAAATAATCATTTGAGGCCTTTCTTGTTGTTACAAGAATGTGAAGGCTGCCAGCCCAGCTAGACAGAATTTTGTAGATAATTCTATGTCATTATAAATATTAATAAAATCTACAGGCTGTTTCACAAATGTAAAAAAAACTGTACTAAATGTTGAACATCAAAAATGTAACCACAGTGCACTCTGCAGGAAGAAAACTGATAAAGTAAAGCATTTTATGACTGTTTGATCTCAAAGCTCTTAGACAGAATGTCTGGACTAAGGAATAACTTCTATTGTTTTGAGACCAGAGTTAATTGCTAGATTTTACATGTATAATGTATTTATTGCTGTGGGTTCCTTGTAGCTGCAAGATCAAAGATATGTTTAACTCTGAGTTTCTGTTAGCTTGGGAACCAGAGAGGAATGAAGTAATCTAAAATGAGTTAGCAGTGATGTATTACCAATTTAAGAGATCTCCAAGAGAAAGAGAGCATTTTGGATTTTGTCTGAAGAACATCCAATCAATAGTACTCTGCCTTTGCTCTGTATGTAAGTAGGATCTTAGACTTTAGTGTTTCTCTCAGAAATAGATAGAAAATAGTAAGTGTATTCTAGCTGTTTTCTATATTTATTTTTAACTATTCTACAGTATTATTTTAAGCATTTTTCTGTGATCTCTGAACTCTTGACTAGCACTGTGTTGAATTGAGGAGCTTTGTCTTGTGTTTTTATTATTTATTATTAAATATTTTAAAACCTTTTAACTGTGGATGTTTTGTGTACAGATAATTTAAGCTCTAGAGTACATTGCATGTATATAGTGAAACTGTACAAAGCCACTCCAATAAGCCTTAAAAGTTCTGGTCACACTTACTAATTGGATACTAATATTGCACAGTAAAATTGGACACCCTTTGGGAAGGGCCTTATTGGTAGCTGATAAATAGGGGTTCTGGTGGCAGTGGATTACTACATTCTAGCCTGGACAGAAGGGGCACAGCTAGTGAACCTGTGCCAGCCTTCCCCAGGAGTGTCTTTATGGTTGTATATAAATCATATCTCAAAGTGTGTGTATGTGTGTCAGCTACTTGAGCAGGGACACGAAGCACTGGTTGGACAGAGGGAGTGCTGGGAGGACTTGGTTTGGAACCTTGGCTAAGGACTCCACTCTACAGCTGTGTCAGTGGAGAGTCTTACTGGGATCTGGAAAGAAAGGGAGAAACCAGCCCCGGACTGACTGTGATCTCTGTGTGCTCTTAATGAAAATTGTACTTTACTGTGTGAGTATTTGTTATCCTTCCCAATGTGGATGCCCCTCACTGATGTTAGTGGTTAGGCTTGAGGCTCCTTGATTACTGGGCCAGTACATGGGCATAACATATTAATTTACCTTCTCCCTGGAAAACTCAAGCTAGTTTTTCAAGTGTTCCTTGAGAAACGTTGCTTGAGAGGGTTGGGTCCATCTGAATACACCTTACCCCATTCCCTGTCTTGACAGCCCATCTGCATTGGCATCACTATCCCCACTGCGGTGCTGCACTGACGTATCATATGCTTGCAACCCTAGGCTCCATCTTAGCAACTTGGCATTTTGCTGGCTGGCTCTGTGTAACCATGTTAGGGGATTGTGATCTGTAACTACAGTGAATTTTCTTCCATACAGATAAGGCTGAAGTTTCTGCAGTGCCCACACTATGGCTAGACATTCCTTTTTTACAGCCGTATAGCATTCCTCCCTGGGTTGGAGCCTACGACTGAGATAAACCACTGGGTGCTCTTCTCTCTCTCTCTCTCTCTCTCTCTGAAAAAATCTGGCTAAGTACAGCCCTACCCCATGGTTTGAAGCATCCATCTGCACAACAAATTCTTTGCTGTAATCTGGACTGGTTAACACAGGGGGCCCTCCCAAAGCTTCTTTAAGCTTCTGGAATACCTGCTCACATGCTGTGGTCTGCACTATCTTATCTGGCCTGTTTCTCCTTGTCAGGTCTGTGATGGGAGCAGCTATGGTACTATAACTAGGGACAAACTTTTGGTAGTACCCTGCTGTCCCTAAGAATGCCCTCGCCTGCTTTTTGGTAATAGGTGCAAGCCATGCCTGAATGGCTTCCACTTTGGTAGTTTCTGGCCTTAGCTTACCACTCCCCACTCTATGTCCCAGGTAGAAGACCTCTGCCATACCCACCTAACATTTGCTTGGCTTAATGGTCAGCCCTGGCCTCTGTAGTCTGCCCAGCACCTCCCTGACATGTTGAAGGTGCTCTTGCCAGGAATGGCTGTAGATGGCAGCATCATCTAGGTAAGCAAGGGCAAACCCTCCTGCTCCTGCTAGGATATGTTCTACCAGCCTCTGGAAAGTAGCTGGAGCATTTTTCATCCCAAAGGGCATGTTTGTGAACTCATACAAGCCAAAAGGAGTCACTAAGGCTGAGCTCTCTCTAGTACTGGGAGTCAAGGGCACCTGCCAGTACCCCTTGGTAAGATCAATGGTGGTGCCCCACCCAGCTGCTCTAGGGCCTCATCCAACCTAGGCATGGGATAAGCATCTGATTATGTGTGACTATTTAATTTCCTGTAGTCCACACAGAACCGGGTGCTGCCATCCTTCTTTGGCACTAGCACCACTGGGGAGGCTCAGGGACTGCTGGACTCTTGAATTACCCCTAGTTCAAACATTTCCTGTTTCTCCTCCCTCAGAGTCTGACTCTCTCAGGCATCCTATAAGGGGTCTGCCTAATAGGCCTTTGTGGTCCTGTATCCACCTGGTTTCCCAGTGAACATGTCCCCAAACTCCTGTAGCACTGCTTGGATTTCTCGAACCTGGGTAGGAGATAGCTGCTGGGGCATTTCTACCCCTTCCACCAGAGCCCCCTCAGACTCCCCCTGCCATCCACTGCAAATACTCAGCACAAGGGCCTCCCTATCATGGTACGGTTTCATTGTGTTAATGTGGTACAGTTTGTGCCCCTGCCTCCTGCCTAGCAGTTCTACCATGTAGTTAACATCACTTACCTTTCTTACCACCTTGTAGGGTCCCTCCCATGCTGCTTTTCAGCTTGTTGTGTCTGACAGGAATGAGAACCATTACCTGCTGCTCTACAGCATACTCTCTAGCTCAAGCATTCCTGTCATACCAGACCTTTTTCTGCTGTTGGGCTTCTGCCATGTTCTCCTGGGACAAGCCCATGAGTTCCCTGAGACTTGTCCAGAGGTTTAGGATATATGCCACAACAGACTCCTTGTGAGAGTCACACTCACCTTCCCACTCATCTCAAATTAATCTAGAGGCTCCCTAACCCTATGCCCATACAGCAACTCAAAGAGTGAAAAACCTGTGGATTCTGGGGAAACTCTCTGTAAGCAAACAACAGATGGGGCAAATATTTGTCCGACTCCCTCTTAAACTGGTTTGCAAATGCCTGTAGCATGGACTTTAGTGTAGAGTTTAACCTCTCATCAAGACCATTAGTCTGGAGATGGTAGGGGGTTGTCTTTAGGTGCTTCACCCGACAAGACTTCCACAGACAAGCCAGCAGATCTGACATGAAATTGGCACCTCTGTCAGTCAGTATTTCTTTTGGGAAACCTACCCAGCTGAAAATCTCTACCAAAGCATTTGCCACCTTTTCTGCCTCAATGGAGGACAAAGCCACTGCCTCAGGGTATCTTGTAGCATAATCTACTACCACTAGGATATACTTTTTCCCTGTGGAACTTGGGGTAATCAGATGCACCACAATATCCATAGCTACCCTCTGAAATTGCTCCTCAATCACAGGCAAAGGCATCAAAGGTGCTCTCACCTTGTCTCCTGCCTTGCTTACCTTTTGGCACTGCTCACAGGTCCTGCAGTACCCTGTTAAATCTCTGGAAATTCCAGGCCAATAGACGTTCTGCATACTATGTCTCTTTGTACTCTTTATACCCATATGATCTGCAAAGGGAATATCATGGGCTATGGCTAGAAGCATTAGATAATAGGCTATAGGTACTACCAATTGCTGTATCCTCTTGCCTTTTAGCTCTCCCTTAGGGGTCCACTCTCTATGCAATAACCCTTTTTCCCAGTATACAGATTATACCTTCCCTTGAGAATCAGGGGCCTCACTAGCTGCCTGCCTCAGGCCTTATAATGTAGGTTCTGAGAGCTGAGCCTGTCTCAGCTCTCACTTTGTAACCCTTCCCAGCTCCCCTTCCACAGGAAGTCTTGCATCCTCTGACAGCGGTGCATCACTGTCAACCTGGGTAGTAGTACTCACCTCTACCTTTGCAGTCACTCTGTCCAAGAGAACATCAGTACCCACAAGCAGCTGTGGCTCACCTTCAGTCTCACTCCTACAAGGTAGCTCCCTCCTTGAAGTAACCACCTCACTAGTCTTGGCTGCAAGTGTGCTGTCAGTCTGGGTCTCTGCCAGGCTACCAGACCCACATGCTTGTCTCCTAGCCTGACTGCATGTAACTGCATAAGCACATGGTACTGCCTCATCCAAATCCTTCCCTATCAGGACATCTGCAGGATTGTAGTTTGGTACCCATATTGTCTCAAGACAACCTACAATTGGCATGTTGTCTTTCCCATTTACTGGCTCCCTCACCTCTTGTTGCCCACCTTGCCTCTGTGGACATCTGTATGCCACATGGCCCCACTGGTTGCATTCAAAACATTTAACCCTAGGTCCTAGATGTGTACCTGGACTAGGGACTTCCCCTGCTACTGGCAGATTCTGTTGGGGCAATCTGGGCTGCCCACCATGGGCTCCTTTACACCCATGAGCAGCACTGGGTGTCCCTTTCCTGTGCAGTGATGCCCTGCTTGCTAGGTATAGGTCTCTCTTCTTCCCCAGCTCATATGAAGTGGCACATTGTCTATCAGCTTACCAGAACCTCATGTCCTCAGGCAAAGTGCTAAGGGCTTGTTCCCTCACCTAAAGGTCTGACAGCCCTTCAAAAGTGGTGACCTGACATCCACTCACCCACCTATGAAAATAAGTGCTCAGTTCAGCAACATATTCACACACACTTTCATCTGCCTTGCGTCTATGCTCACAAACCGTTTTCCTATAGATTTCAGGTGTTAGCTTAAAAAAATTCTAACAGTTCATAACAGCAGTATAATCAAAAAATTCATGATCAGAAAGTTTAGGCAACAGAGTTACAGCTTTACCATGGAGTAAGGGGGTCAGGAACCGTACTCAGGGCCTTTGGTCAACATCATACTGTTTACATACCCTCTCAAACATATGAATGAAACTATCAAAGTTATCCCCCTCTGTAAACTGTGGAAGAAATTTACTAACCTTTTGTGCTTCTGGGGTCCTTTTACTCCCTTCCCCATGACCTCCATGACTCTGGTGAAGAATCAGCATCTCCTTTTCATGCTGCATTTGCGTCTCCTTCTTCTCAGCTTCCAGGCATAGCAGTTTCTCATTCTCCTCAACGTGTAGACATCTCAGTCTCTCTTCTGCTTCTGTTTCCAAATGCCTGGCCTCCACCTCAAGTCTCTTTAGCTCCAGATGGATTTTTAAGTCCTCTACAGAAAGGCTGAGCTGCCCATTCTCTGAGTGTTGTACACCTCCATGGTCTGTCTGATCATCCTCCTGATTGCTGTTTTCTGATGCAGCTGTGACCAAAACTGCAATCATGCCTGCCTTAGTCAAGTTTCCATGCACCAGTCCCTTAGCTTGGAACATCTCAGTCAACTAGCTCCTTGTCAGCTTGCCATACTCCTCTGCTGACATGCTTGCCTGCTCTCCCTGACTAACCTGAAAAAAACAAAAAAAAAAAAAAAATCTTGCTTTTTCCCTTTTCTGAGAGAGTTAAAAGTTTCAGTTACAGGCTTGCTGTTCCTGAACTATTTTGAAAGTTTCTGTGAGGCCATTTTTTTTTGGCTAAAGGAAAGGTCTCTTCTCTCAGTGGCAGTGTGTAAATGAATAACATTGAGCTGCCCCCCGTAGAGGTGGTTGACTTGAAACTGTAGTTTTATTGTCCGTTTTTGTGTCTATCCTGTTTCTTTCTGGCCCTGCCCATCTCAGCATCACACACTTTAGCTTTTTATGATTGGAGCGAGTTGCCCACTAGAGCAGCGATGAGCAGCGTGAAGTTAAAGGGGTTGGCTCTCTTTCTGGCTCAAAAGTCTGTTCAGATTCTTCCATTTGAACTGCTCTGTTAGGAAACTAAAACTTTTACCACCACTAAAAATTGCAGCACTTGTTCAAATTTTTTTCTTTTCTTCTCAGCTTCCTCACACTCATAGCATAAGCATTATTGTCTTAAAGCTCTCTTTTTGGGTCAACACTCTATATACTACATATCTCTCTCACTAAAAACCCCAGGTGCCCCTTTTACTATTTTCAAGCCCACTTTCCTGCTGTCTCTTAGCTTCTTTCCTTTCCTTCTAGCGTCATATGCTGGCGATGTCTCCTGCGTCAGTGGTGCCCCTGCAGGAATTCTAGAGAATTGTTTACAAATTCCTACACAATGTCTTAATACCCTCCTCCTCCTCCTCACTAACACTTACTCCTAACTGCTGAGAGACACTTTATGCTGAGCTCTCTCTATCCTCCTTCAGAATCATCTCTGTGTCACTACTGGACAGAGGCGCAACAAATAATGGGGCACAGTATCTCTAACAAGAAAGGGCGTAAAACTACATAACTTTGGGCTTATAAATAAACCTAGGGTTAGCCTTAGCCTAGTATAAACCTATGAACCTATGAACTAAGCTAACAAAAGAAATAAAACAATTGTGATCTGAACTCTGAATATTCACTGCATGGCTGATTTACAGTACAGAAACACCTTCAGTGATCACTGTACAAAAGCTACAGGAATTCACTATCCACATCACTACAAGCCAATTGCCAACCAATTAATATGCTGTAAGGATATCCCACCACTCCCAAACAATTAATATGTGACGCCCATGCACTGACCCAGTAATTAAGGCCCTTCAATCCTCACCACTAACAAGAGTGAGGAGCATTCACATTGGCAAGGATAACAAATATACACACAGTAAAGTACAATTTCCCTTAAGAGCACACAGAGATCACAGTCCGTCTGGGGCTGGTTTCTCCCTTTCTCTCCAGATCCCCAGAAAGACTCGACACTGGCACAGCTATAGAGTGGAGTCCTTAGCTAGGGTTCCAAGCCAAGTCCTCCAACACTCCCTCTGTCCAACCAGTGCTTCATGTCCCTGCCCAAGTAGCTGACACACACACACACACACACACACACACACACACACACACACACACACACACACACACACACACACACACACACACACACACACACACACACACACACTTTGAGATATGATTTATATACAACCACACAGACATTCCTAGGGAAAGCTGGCACAGGCTCACTAGCTGTCAAACCTAGAATGTAGTAATCCACTGTCACCAGAACCCCTATTTATCAGCTACCAATAAGGCCCTTCCCAAAGGGTGTCCAATTTTTGTTGTGCAATATTACTATCCAATTAAGTGTGACCAGAACTTTTAAGGCTTATTGGAGTGGCTTTGTACAGTATCACTATATACATACAATGTACTCTAGAGCTTAAATTATCTCTACTCAAAACAGCCACAGTTGAAAGGTTTAAAAATATTTAATAATAAATAATAAAAACACAAGATAAATCTCCTCAGTTCAACACAGTGCTAGTCAAGAGTTCAGAGATTACAGGAAAATGCTTAAAATAATACTATAGAATAGTCTGACATAAATATAGAAAACAGCTAGTCTAAACTTACTATTTCTATGAGAAATACTAAAGTCTAAGATCTTACATACAGAGCAAAGGCAGAATACTGGTGAGTGGATGCTCTTCAGACAAAATCAAAAATGCTCTATCTTTCTCTCTTAGATCTCTTAAATTGGTAATACATCACTGCTGACTCATTTTAGATTACTTCATTCCTCTCTGGTTCCCAAGCTGACAGAAACTCAGTGTTAAACATATCTTTGATCTTGCAGCTGCCAGGAACCCACAGCATTAAAAGACATTATACATGTAAAATCTAGCAATTAACTCTGGTCTCAAAACAATAGAAGAAATTCCTTAGTCCAGACAGTCTGCCTCCGAGCTTTGAGATCAAACTATCATAAAATGCTTTACTTTATCAGCTTTCTCCCAGCAGAGTGTACTGTGGTTATATTTCTGAAGTTCAACATTTAACACAGTTTTCTTTATATTTGTGAAACAGCCTGTGGATTTTATTAATATTTACAATGACATAGAATTATCTACAAAATTCTATCTAGCTGGGCTGGCAGCCTTCACAGAGACACAGGAAGTAACACCACAGGCAAGTGCTTTATTGGGTGAGACTGCACTGGACAACATTCAGTAGAAATACTGCAGTTTCCACATTGTTTTCCAGAGGCAATTTTTTTCACAACCGCATATGCAGTTTCACTTGCAGAGGCAGTGTAAGACAAAATATCTGAAAGGGAAAAAAAGCTTAGCCTGTGTATAGGCATGTAGCATATTTGACTTTTGTGCTATTAACTGAGGAAAGATACATCCAGAATAGTGTATTACTTTTATCAGATATGCAGCCTATCAATTTCCTTCTGGGAGGAAAATTACCCAACGTGATTTTGAGTGTTAAGGTGGAGTTACATGAGTGTTTGACATTAATGTTTTGTTAAGGCATCAAGACTGGTTTATATAAGAATTTTTGTCATAGCTAAGATTCATTTTATTTCACATGAGGACAAGCATAAGCAGCAAATTCAGTACATTTGACTGGAGTCGTTTCCAATATCTGTTTGTAACAGGCTGCCAAATAACCCTATCCAAAGGAAGTATATTCTTTGGTCTGTAGAATATATCAGTTATTGGGCAGGAGAATTTTAGAGAACTATACCCTGTGTTTTCAAGAGCTGTCGGAAACCTGAGATGTTTTTGCTGTATTTTGTCAGTGAATTTATGATGGACAAACCAAAGCAGCAGCCATAAAAATGAGGGGAGCTGTTTCTAGTAGGTGTGCAATATCCTGCTCTGCACTTTATCACAGTTATAGATTACTCGGGTCCATACATAGAGTGGTTGCATCCGTATTACTCGTTTAGTCTTTCGCCCTGCATCATTAACTATATTGCGACAGTTGTCCAACCCAGGTACCAACACATGGCTGTTATTAGGTAAACTGGCACCCTAGGCACAAATACGGCATGCCCCCCCCCGTGTCTATCCTACTTATACTATCCAGATTACTTTTTCCCTCCTTTCATCCTTTTTCTCACAGTTTGTCTTACTCTTCATTTTTTCCTGCTATTCTTCATTCATTCAACATGTTCTAATTGTAAAAGAACAAGTGCTTTAAGCCATGGGGCTTCTAGTTGCTCTAAGATGCATATTACAATTTTTTTCTCACCCTTTTGATCTAATGATGACCTGAACAAAACGCATGTGGATAGAAAAGACATTTGATTCTTTTTATTTCAAGGAAAAAAATAGTTGTATCCTACTTTTAATGCTCTTAGCTAATCCAACATCACTTCCTAGTAACAGTACCTGCTCCCTACCCCACCTCAAAATAGGTAGTAATTTTCTCTGTATACAACTATGGTGTTAAACTGTATAAAATTCGAACATAAATCCCCCACAGTCATATTTCAAGCTGCTGCTGTTACATTTATATACAGCATGCTTCCTCATCCCATACCCCTAAAAGACAGCCACCTGCTGTGTACTCTTCTGATGTCAGACTAGGAAAAAACAGAAACATAAAAATGGAAAATAACATATTTGATCTCAGATACTTATAAACAGCATGCTTATTTACTCTTTTACTCTCCTCCAAAAGACCTGTATATGTATCAGATGTTTGATAGTGAGAAAAAAGGAAAAATAATGATTATGATAATATTTCCAATTTTTACTTCTAGAGACAGTAGAGTGCTCCTGTACAACCTATTGTAACCCTCTGTATACCCCTCTGAAGTTTGTGAAGAAAGTTAAAGAAATAATGACTCTGATGTTTGGGGGGGGATATTAAAGAAATAATAATATTGCCCCACACCAATCTCTGCCCCCTCCCACAAGTACAGAGGTCATCTGTGCATACCTGTGAGCTGGGCTGTTTTTAGACTATGCTTTCATCCTCAAAGCAAGAAAAACATCCAAAATCCCCCAAATAAAAATAAATGATTTTAATAAGAAATAAAAACGTAACAGTAGTTAGCGCTTTCGTTTAGACAATGTAAACTTCTTCACACAAAAAACTGCTACATATCACACACTTAAATAATGATGCCATACATCTGATTGGATAAAACCTTGGATAAAACAAACCCCTTAATTGCCATGTCTAAGATTCTCCTTTAAGAAATATTTAAATGCACATCTAAAGTGCCAGATGCCTATAAATGAACTAATATGTCAAATTAGAAACATGCATAATAAAAAATACAAAATGAAGAATAAAACAATCATTTAAAATACTTTTAACACTGCATGTGTACACCAATTCAAGATTAACTGTAATTCTACTACAGTGTATGCCAAATTTAAAATGGTACTGCATTATATTTCTCCTCTACAATTTTATTTCTTTCAAGGGCCTTCAACTTTAGTACCACAGTAATTGAGGTTCTTTTGTCGATGCCTGGCCACCTGTTGGCTTGTAGGCATATTTGCCATTTTATTTCTTTGAATTCCAAATAAGCCCCCCATGCTCTTTTTTCATTAATGTCCACATGATCTATTGCCATAAACTTAAAATTATGCTCTACATTATCATGAATATGTCTAGCTAGAGCATTGTTCAATTTTTTCTTTTTAATGGCGTACTCATGTTCATAAATTCTGTGACTGAATTTTCTTTTGGTTTTTCCTATATAAAACACTGAACACAGGTCACAGCTAGCCAGGTATACTATTGCCTTTGAATTACAATTATATTTCCCCTTTATACAATATTTAAAGTTTTTTGCAATGAATGTGTCTCCTGTTTTAACTCTATGACACCAATTACATGCCCCACATTTATACATGCCAAGCTGACCATGTGGGCTAGGGCATGATCAATTTTTTAACAAATCCTTCAAATTCCTGCCTTTTCTGTATGTAATAACAGGTTTATCACCTAACTGGGTTCTGATGTTCAGATTTTCCATGAGAATATCCCAGTTTTTCTCAAACATCCACTTCAAATTGTAAGAATCAGTAATCAGTAATTATTGTAAGCCCAAAACAAATTTGTCACTGTGACATATATTTCCTCATTACAAGCATAAATCAGCCTGCAGATTTTACGGATGTTCATATTACTGACCTGAAGAACACAGCCAAATGCTGAATTTGGTAAGCTGCATGATTCCTTCATGAGACAGAATCATCTGTGGCATATGAAATTCTGAAACAATGGGAAAGCTATTAAAAAACAGTGTGGGCCTTATGAAAAGGCATGTTTATGTGCAGAAAATACTAGTGCACAATTAAAAGAACTCCATACAAGCAAGGTGTGTAACATAAAGTGAAATATGGGTCAAATAAAAAGGAAGAGTGAGAAATAAAGGCAGGATTATTTGTAATGGTAATGAGTAATGAAGAGCTATGGAGCAATGTACTGTAACAAAGATGAAGTCCAGAAAAAAAAGTTTCTTGGGCAACTGACTTTTAAGATTGCAGTAGGTCTAGTTCTATGTGTGACCGGAAGACACACCTTACTTTAAACTTGCTTGCAGTATCAGTACTTATAGGTTTATAGATGCTCCTCTAAAACACTTAAATGTAAAAAAGAGGGGATTATTAATAAGTTAGACCTCATTATACATAACTATGAGCAAGAATAGTAACAATAGTAACAATAAAAATCTTAGATATTGTGGAAGTGAAGACTTGGCTCTATGTAATGTGAAATGCATCAGAAACAGTAAGGCAGAAGTACAAGGCTGGTAAGAAAAAATACTGAAAATTAATAGATGGTATGTAAAATGTAAGTGTAGGTGTAGAGCGGAATATCTTTTCAGAAAATACTTTAAACAGCTCGGGCTAAATGGATTTGAAGAGAGATAGAATTGTGTGTACACTATTAACCTCTTCTGGCTACTGAGTGGCTCAGAAAACTGTGTTACGATTACCAAAATAAAATATTCAGTCATTTTTCTAAAGTAATTGTACTTGAAGGTCTTGAAAATCCTAACATTTTGGGCTGTATGGCTTGAGGGAAAATATGAATGGTAAAACAAATTCAGATTACAAAAGTTAAACCTGCATATGTTGGAACAGAATCACATGCTCACAAATAAATTTCAGATACTGTATAGAGCCAATACAACGGAGTCCTACATAACTATTTCTAACTAAGCAAATTTATCCACAGAAAACTATGCATATTTAGCCACAGAAGAAACTTGCCTGGATAATATCACACATTAGAGTATACATCATGGCAGTCCCGGTGATGCGTGGTCCTGGGTGAGTATGATTAGCACTCAGATATAAAGGTGAGCATAAATTATAGAGAGTGCATGACTGAGGCATCTATAACAAACAACCAGAGACAACAGAATGACTAAATGATCACTGCTATAAAGAAAAGTAAGAGTCACATTTCTAGTGATCAACAAGATCTGAATAAACTAATTAAAATACACCAGTACTGAAGTGGTATCAAGAATATCAAGTGCTAAATGTTCCCTCAATACTAGATGTAAGCCATGGTTTCAGGCAGATAAGGTTAGATGAATACTGCTCCTAATTGTGTAAATTTAATATGCCAGTAGGAAGGTGCAGATTCCTTACACTACTGTTTAGCATTAGATCAGCAGCAAAGGTGTTCAAAAGAGCTGTAAAATAAGTGATTTCTTCAAATGTGTTGTAAACAAAATAATTAATCTATTAACATGGTGTCAAATGTAAGAGGAAAATCACATGAGAATGATAAAGTTGATAAATAGAACAACATGGCTCAATTTCAAGTAAAATAAGATAAGTTCCAAATTATTAGTATGTAAGCTTAAAATAATGGGTCATATTTTAACATAAGAGGGACTGAAAACTTATCTAGAAAAATCTCAGAACAGTTGTGAAAATGTCTAGGCTTGAAGCCAAGCAAACATTACTCAGAATGGTGGAGCATCTTACAAAGTTTACACCTAATATGTTTATGACAACTATCTGACTAAAACAGAGAATTGTTAGAGCAATATGTAACCTGGAAATTGGACTATGGGCAGGAAATTGTTTTGAAATGCTTCAAGTAACTAGTTAAAGTTATTTCAACCATAGCCGGCCTTAGGCATAGGCCAACTAGGTGGCACTTTTCCAGTATTTATTTGGTGCAGGTAGGCCAGGATGGGGGCACTGGGGGGTGTGGTGGGGGGTGCCATGGAGCCCTTTTGGCTAGGGCACCAGTTGACCTAAGGCCGCTCCTGATTTCAACATTAAAGCACTATGATGCGAATTAGCCAATGTCCTTGATGTTGATGCCAGTCTGAATAATACAGGAGGGGCGGAGCCTAGATAGCCAACTGAGAAATTTGAGAGCTCCATAAATTAGTATAATAATATAGGAAAATGTTATTATTTTCAAGTTTAAAACGTCAGAAATCTATAGATGAACTACTAAACTACATAAATAACAATTTGGTGGAGATATACAAAAAGTTTCCTGTCAAGTAACTTGGAGATATATTGAGTCACTGAATATGAACAACTCAAGAAATTCTCATCCAGATGCTGCTTTGAAAAAAGAACTGCAACTGATGACATCTACCTTACAGGAACTATCTTTGAAGATGGATGGCTTTAAAAATGACTCAGAAAACCTCAAATTAAATTCTCAGAAATAGACTGATACTCTTAAGGAACTATTACAACAACACCATACAAAAATAACAAATATAGAGACTTCTCTAAATGACATTGACGGGAGACTCAAAGAGGAAGAATTCCAAAAAGAATTTCTGCTTAAACAGAATACATGGCTGCTTAACAAAATAGATGACTTAGAAAACAGGGAAAGGAGAAACAACATAAGAATCTTTGGTCTGCCTGAAAACACTGAAGGAGAAGACGTTATTTCATTCATAACAACCTGGATTCCTGAATTTTTAGACTTGAAAGAGGGACTTTCATTTGGAATTGAAAGGGTGCATAAACCACTGAGGAAACCTGCTTCTAACTCAACAAATATTCCACCTAGATCCATAGTTATAACATTTCTTTCATTTCTGGACAAGGAACTAATATTAAAATCTGCTTGGAGAAAATCACCCTTAAAATACAATCAAAGCCTGATAAGGTTTGACAATGATTATTCTTCCAGAATGCTAGAGCAAAGGAAAAAAGTCTGGCCAATAATAATACTGCTGAAACAAAACAACATTAAAGCACAGCTGGTCTTTTCAGCCAAGATAAAAATACTTTTTGCCAATGAGATGAAAACCTTTAATGACTTAGAAGAAACTACTATATTCATCAAAAACAGCAACATAGTATCTATCCCAGAAGAAATGGAATGGTTGGCCCCTACTCTTAAAAGAAGCAAAGCCTTGGACTGATGCTAGAAAGAAGAAAAAAAAATGATTCCAAGATAGCTGTCCCAAAATAAATAAATAAATAAAAAATAACACTTACAACTACATCTCTCAAAATGTCAACTGATATGATACATCAATTGTCATCTGTTTTTATTTAAAAAAGGAGGGTTTCTTAATTAATAAACTAATCACAGCATGAAGTTATGGGAAAGAGTAGTGGAAGCAAGGTTAAGAAGGGATGTGATGATTAGTGATCATCAGTATGGTTTCATGCTGGGAAAGAGCACTACATATGTGATCTTTTCTCTGAGAATGTTGATGGAGAAGTACAGAGAATGTCAGAAGGAGTTGCATTGTGTTTATGTAGACTTAGAGAAAGCATATGACAGGGTGCCTAGAGAGGAGTTGTGGTATTGTATGAGGAAGTCAGGAGTGTCAGAAAAGTATGTAAGAGTGGTACAGGATATGTATGAGGGTAGTGTGACAGTGGTGAGGTCTGCAGTGGGAGTGACGGATGCGTTTAAAGTGGAGGTGGGGTTACATCAAGGATCAGCTCTGAGCCCTTTCTTATTTGCAATGGTGATGGACAGGTTGACAGATGAGATCAGACAGGAGTCCCCGTGGACTATGATGTTTGCAGATGACATTGTGATATGTAGTGAGAGTAGGGAACAGGTGGAGGAGACCCTGGAGATATGGAGATATGCTCTAGAGGGAAGAGGAATGAAGGTCAGCAGGACTAAGACAGAATATGTGTATGAATGAGAGGGAGGATAGAGAAATGGTGAGGATGCAAGGAGTAGAGTTGGCAAAGGTGGATGAGTTTAAATACTTGGGGGTCAATAGTTCAGAGTAATGGTGAGTGTGGAAGAGAGGTGAAGTAGAGAGTACAGGCAGGATGGAGTGGGTGGAGAAGAGTGTCAGGAATGATTTGTGACAGACGAGTACCTGTAAGAGTGAAAGGGAAGGTCTACAAGAGGGTAGTGAGACCAGCTATGTTATATGGGTTGGAGACAGTGGCACTGACAAAAAGGCAGGAGTTTGAGCTGGATGTGGCAGAATTAAAGATGTTAAGATTTGCACTGGGTGTGACGAGGGTGGACAGGATTAGGAATAAGTATATTAGAGGGTCAGCCCAGGTTGGAAGGTTTGGAGACAAAGCCAGGGAGGCACGATTACGTTGGTTTGGACATGTGCTGAGGAGGGATGCTGAGTATATTAGGACAAAGATGCTAAGGCTGAAGCTACCAGGTAACAGGAAAAGAGGAAGGCCTAAGATAAGGTTTAATGGTGAGAGAGGACATGCAGGTGGTTGGTGTGACAGAGCAAGATGCAGAGGACAGGAAGAAATGGAAACAGGTGATCTGCTGTGGCAACCCCTAATGGGAACAGCCGAAAGAAGATGATGAATTAACTAATTCAACAATCATTGATTCAGAGTTCCATTGTACCATTCCTCAGAGTTCAGACTCAAATGTAACAAATTAACATAATATGTAATAGCAGTAACAATAGACTGTTTTGAAAAAAAAATGTCATGGAGACTTATGTCTTCTTCAGTTAAAGTATGATTTAGAAATGTGTATATCCTGGTTGAATAATAGTAGCAAAATCTTAGTAAAATGTCATAATTATTCTGTCTAAATATAGTTAATATCAATTATGACAGGTATCACAGGTACGAGTGCTGTTTGATCAATCCTGATATGGTGTGCATGGATGCAGCTGTGTCTGGTAGCTAGTACAAATGTCATTAATATTCTCTTTAAACATAGTTAATATCAATTATGGCAGGTATCATAGCTTTGAGTACTGTTTGATCAATCCTGATATGGTGTGCATGGATGCATCCATGTCTGGCAGCTAGTACAAATGTCATTATTATTCTGTCTAAACATAGTTAATATCAATTATGGCAGGTATCGTAGCTTTGAGTGCTGTTTGATTAAGCCTGACATGATGTGTGTGGATGCATCTGTATCTGGCAGCTGTTGTATGCTGCCATTTTCGTGTCCAAAAAACTGTGGGTTGAGGCTTGTGATCGAGATTTACTGATGCTTGTGTATTAGGAAGAGACAGTTGGTGTTTTAGCCTTGATCCAGGGGAAGGGGGTGGATAAAACTGTGATTTGGGATATTTTGGCAGAGAATAGTCTGTTTATACATCTGCTGAGTGAGGGGTGGGAAGGCTTGAAGAATGTCTTATCTGTTGTTGTGGCGGCTTGTTTTTTTTTTTTTTTTTTTTTTTTGCTCTCAGTTCTTTTCTTGGCTGCTGTCTCACTGAAAGGGAGGGAATTTAGGCTTGAAGTTGCAGTGAAGTAAAGCTTTGTTTCAGGTGTACCACGAGACTCTGGTATGCAGTACACAGACACACTACCAGAAACAGACACTCCCAGGTTGCTGTGGTAATGGAGACAGAGTGATGATAATGCTTAATGGCTCTGAGAAGCCTCAAAGATGATTCTTGGCAATGTTTTTGGTTAAAAAAAAAAAAAAACTATATATATATATATATATATATATATATATATATATATATATATATAATAAAAGGGCTGTTTTAAACCACATGTACACATAATGATGGTCTCCCAACACTTCGCTTAGCTCATTAAGTTGATTCCTGATAAAAGAAAAATAAATAAATAATAAGCGCAACTTTATATTTAAAATGTATTTTGGTCCAAACACATTAAGGACTTACATAAGAGTGGAAGTCTGAGTTATTATGAAAGACTAAGAGCACTCGGTCTTGTGCAGTACCCTTTGCAGTGGTCTGGGAGGTGAGCTTGCTCGGACATGTTGGGCATATGGTGATAGCTGATTCTAGGGGTGTTTGGGGTTGCTGGGAAGTGCTAGAGAGTCAGAGAGTCATCAGATTTCCTTCATGGAAATATCTGTGGGAATGGAAGGTGTGTTGAGTGGTTCACTGGCAGAGTGGCCACTGCATAGAACAGGCTGGTAAAATGAAACAGGACAAATACTGGTTTGGATATTTTAAGAACAGCCTGGAAACACACCACATGAACCAGTGAATGGTATTCTAGCAAAACTGGATGGGTACTGTTGCCCATGCTTGAAGTACTGATATGTGTGTATGTAAGGATGGAAATATACTTATAAGAAATAAGAAACTAGAAGGCTCTAATAATTTAATGTCTATGGACTGTATAAACATGCTTGGAAGGAGCTAATAATAAGAATAAGCATTACAGCTTGTGGTCTCTCAAATAACTAAGCAACAGCCAAAAAAAAAAAAAATCACACACAATAGTTATGTAAAGTATGATTTTTAGTAAATCTAGACATAAAATATATAATCGTCATATAAGATAAAGCAGTCTGCTGAATTTAGATATTAAAGACAGGATTTAATAACATGGGCCTGTGTATAATAACACTACTGTCTTAACTTGTCATAAATGACATACACTACATTGAACATCAAGGGGAAGCATTGTGATTTTCTTATATAAGTAAATATGCATAACAAGTCATGTAATTCCTTTAACTTGAATTTTAGTTTTTGTAACCCATCTTGACCATATATAATACTTAAGCAATTACCAAGGTAACTAATATTTATACATGACATCAAACTGAGAAAGTTGTTCAAGTGAAACAATAGAAGCCTGAAATTGAAATGCCACAGAATGTAACAATCATATTCTGAGCAAATAGTATTAAATTGACAATAGACACTCAGTTTAATAACATGGGCTTGTGTATAATAACAGTACTGTTTTAACTTGTCATAAATGACATACACTATACTGAACATCAAGGGGAAGCATGATGATTTTCTCATATAAGTAAATGTGCATAACAAGTCATATAATTGCTTTAACTTGAATTGTGGTTTTGTAACCCATCTTGTCCATACATAATACTTAAGCTGTTTCCAATGTAACTAATGTTTTATACATAACATCAAACTGAAAAAGTTGTTCAAGGGAAATAACAGAAGCTTGAACTAAGAATGACACAGAATGTAACAATCACATTCTGAACAAATGGTATTAAATTGACAACAATCACTCAGTTTAACCTTTGCTGATTATACAAAATAGAATATAACACCAAACAAGATGCAGAAAGGATAAATGAGCTGTTGGTAAAACAGTTCAAAAATATGTCACAAAACATCCAACAGACCAAACAATGTTGTAGGAAGTCACAACTTCAGTACTGTTTAAAAGCTGGAATATCTTTTATTCATGAGGTAAGTGCTTTCATGGTGTCACCACCTCTTCTTCAGACCATAACAGAGAACAGTATTTCACTATATATATATATATATATATATATATATATATATATATATATATATACTTTCCAATTAATTCAAATAGACCAATAACAAGCTTCAATGCATTTGACGTTCTTAAAGACATACAAACACTAAATTGCCATATTACAATATTCTATAAGTAAAATCACTTGAATGTTACTTCATTTATCACCACACAAGTTAAAAACAAGTTCTTAACTTGTGTAGTGATGAATGAAGTAACATTCAAGTGATTTTACTTATAGAATATTGTAATATGGCAATTTAGTGTTTGTATGTCTTTAAAAAAGTCATATGCATTGAAGCTTGTTATTGGTCTATTTGAATTAATTGGAAAGTATATATATATATATATATATATATATATATATATATATATATATATATGTCTTGTGAAATACTGTTCTCTGTTATGGTCTGAAGAAGTGGTGGTGACACCATGAAAGCACTTACATCATGAATAAAAGATATTCCAGCTTTTAAACAGTACTGAAGTCATGACTTCCTACAACATTGTTTGGTCTATTGGATGTTTTGTGACATACAAAATAGAATGCTGCCATTTAAATCTAAAAACTTTCAGTATATGCCATAAAATTCCAATTTATGAATATGGAAAGGGAACTTGTAATCATTAATCATAATAAGTGAATTTGTTGTTTTTAACCTATAATTTCACTCATTTTATAATAGCAAATGACAGATATGAAAATCCTTATGTGTAGGAAATGGGGGAAGAGGGATGTACTGATAATTAAAATGCACTAACTTTCATCAATGTTCACATAAAACAAACTTGATGCTTTAAGTAAGTTAGCAACAAACAAAGTGATTACTTAAATGCTGGCAAACAATGAAATATAACTTCTGATATATCCAGTAAAATAACGTGCATTATAAACATTAGGTATATATATTAATATCATTTATTTATGTTAAGTAATACGTTTTGAAAGACTTAATCAATAATAACAGTGTGCTATAATCTTTTACTGATGTTTTATATATAATACATCCTACTTTACTCATCTATCATTCTTGTAAATATTAATTGCTTATACAATAATTAGACATTTATATTGTATTAGAATTCTGTGTAATCTACAATAGTACTATGTTCAAAGTAATATAAATATTGCTTATTCGTATTACAAATATTCTCCATATGATAATTTAATTTATGGAGCTCAGATGTTCAGGACTGTCAAGGTATGGACTTAGGTTTATCCATCAGATTAGGAATGATTTTCATTCCATGGCTAGTACGGATATCAGTTTTGTTAACATTTATTAATTTAAATTTATTATTTCACAAAAACAGTTTTAGTATGCCTGACCAAAACATTACTTTATTGGTAAACACTCAAAGTATAAAACTGATAATTTCATTTAAAAGCTCAAACATATACTTTATAGTTATCAGAGAAAAATGTTTAATAGTCACAATAAAACAAAAAATAGATAGTCTAAATAACCGAAGATGGATTTAACTTTATTATCTTTAAATACCAATGACTTAACACAATCCGAGCAAGAGATCAAATCTACTGAAATATTTAAAATTGAACAAAGCACAAATTGTCTTCCTTCAAGAAACTCATTTCAAAACAAATGACAATTAGAAATGGGATCCTAAGGAATATATGATATTGGTGCAATCCACTTATAAGACAAAGACAAAAGGGGTAACAATTTTATGGAAAACAAATGTGATTAACCCAGAAATCATTTATAAGTATGAAGATAAAGAAGGCCTTATGGCATTAGTAATAGTTAAATATAATAACAGAATATGGACCCTAGCCAAACTATACTGGTTCCTAGGCATTGGAACAGGAACTGTTAAAACACTTAGATTTCATTTCCAATAATTATAAAGGCAACTTAATATTAGGAGGAGGTTTTAACTGTATATTTGATGGTTCTGAAACTAGAAATAAAAGACTGCTGCATACTTCTGTTATACCCAAAGTTTTAAACAAGTGGGTAGAATTATTTCATCTTGTAGATACTTTCAAATTTAAAGAAGGTAAATCTTTGTTTTCCCATCAATATCACAGATTTGGTACCCAAATTAGAATAGATAAAATATTTGCTGTCCATGACTTACACTCTAAAATCATTAATTTCTCAATCACTCCCTGCCCCTTTTCAGACCACAGTTCATTGATACTAAAACTTCAAAATGGGTACAAACCATTAATCTTTAACTCCAGAATTCCAGTATATATAACTAAAATTAAAGACTTCAAACCCTGGTTGTTATCTGAATTACAGTTCTTCTTAGATATTAATTACACCACAGGGAATAATAAAATAATGATATGGGACTCATTAAAAGCTTACATATATGGTAAAACCTAACTTTGTATACAAAAATCAGAGAATGGGATTCTGAATTATTAGATCTACAAACCAAACTTTTGCCAGTAAAAGCTGAAAAAAATCAAAATCATTTGCAGATGAAAACGAAAGTAGAAGTATTAAACAATAAATACAATGAAATTCTAACACATACAACTGGTTTAGCTTTAGAAAAACTAAAAATTAATACCTTGGTCACTTCTCCCAAATATCTACATAATTTATCCACAAGAATCAAAATACAATCAAAAGCTAATAACATTAAAAGTATCTTCCATGAAAAGAAAGGGAAAAATGTCTCGGATATAGGTGACATTCTTGATGCCTATAGAAATCACTACATAGAACATTTCCAAAAAGAAAATATACATATCAATCAATTAAATCTAGATGAAAAATGTTCTAATATAAAAAAAAAAAACAGAAAAATTAAAACTAGATCTGCAAGCACCCATATCCTACAAAGAAATTACAGATACAATAAAAGAGGGTAAAAATAACAAAGCTCCAGGAATAGATGGCATAATTATGGAACTATATCATTTTTTTCCTTCAAAGGTACTATCCCTTTCCATAAAACTCTATTAGAAATTAAGTCACAAGCTTTAATACCACCCTCATGGAGATATTCCTTAATCACACCAATCCTAAAGGAAAACAAATCCCCAAGCCTCTGTACCTCATATAGACCTATGCTTGTTTGTCTTTTCGTCTTTTCCCAGTTAGGGGTCACCACAGCAGAACTCCTGTCTGCTAATGATTGTCAGTAGATTTTTTTTTATGGTGCCGAGTTGCCAGCCCGACGCCCAACCTTCAGCGAAGGCACACCCATTCACGCATGTCTTTCGGAAGCCACTCAACTGTGGGAAGGACATGCAGACTCCACACAGAAGGCACTCCAGCTGTGAATCGAACAGAAGAACCTCTTGCTGTGAGGCAACAATGCTACCGCTGTACCACCGCGGCATGTACCTCATATAGACCTATATCATTATTAAATAATGTCTATAAGATATTTATGACAATATTAACTAACAGAATGAAAATACCACTATCCAAAACAATAAATAATGATCAAACTGGATTTATATATCTTAGACACACAGATGACAATATTAAAAGGATAATTTCTCTTATAGATTAAGTTAATAAAGAAAATAAAGAAACACTCATAATTGGCTTAGATATCGAGAAAGCCTTTGATTGCCTAAAGTGGGACTATTTATTTAAATACTAATGCTATTTGAATTTCCTGCATCCTTTGTTCATCTCCTAAAGAATATATATACAAATAATTTACCGTATGTCAAGTTAGGTCCTTTTACCTCTGAATCTATACATATAACAAAAGGCACTAAACAAGGATGTCCCATGTCACAGATTCTATTTGCTCTGGGTATTGAAATCTTGGCAGATTCAATTCGTAAAAATATAAAAATCAAAGGACTAGATGTTTATGAACAATACAATTCTAAAGTAATGCTAATTGCTGATAACATATTACTAACATCATCTAATACAAAAGAGACATTAGAAGAATTAGGTATATTAATTGACAAATTTCACATGACTTCAGGACTCCATTTCAATAAATCAAAATCATTTTTTTTTATTTTTAAATAAAAAAAAGAACTGCAGACTAAGGGGGATCACATCATAGAAAACCAAGAATCTACCTTAAAATATCTAGGAATTGAGTAAAGCAAGGATAATAATGAATTAGTCTCAAGAAACTACTGTAATATCATCAATACAAGTAAAATCTCTGTGAAAAATGGAAGAAAATAATATTAACATTTTTAGATAGACTACATTTAATAAAAATGGTTTTACTGACCAAGATCCTATATATAGCCTTGACAATACAACCACTATCAGAAAGGAATATACCTAAAGAAATAAATTCATGCCTAATAAAATGTTTATGGTTTCCCAAAAGAAACAGAATAGCTTCAATACATCATATCAGACCACGGAAACAGGGAGGATTAAACTTTCCTGATATAGAAACATATATAAAAGCATCAATATCTAAAACAATCTCATATTGAATAAGTCCAAATTACTCTGCAAATTGGAAAGAATTACTAACTGTAATAAATTAATTTGATTTACAAAAAAATTTCAAATAACAGATAAAACAATTTGCCATGGCACATATGTATTAGCATGCAATATAACATAACTAAACCCACTAAAACTCGTATGATTAATTATTACATTGACTCATTTAGGAAAATTATTAATGCAAATATAGATTTAAAAATCTGGTTTAATCTTTTAACACCAATTACAGTCACAAAGAACTTTCCACATAAAATATTTAGAGAAATTATTAATTCCTGGGAACAGAAAGGATTTGTTTGCTGGCTCCAGTGTATCAAAGAACCAAAAGTTTTAGATATGCAAGTAACATAAACAACATACAAAATTCCACAACAGGACTGGCTAACTTTATAGAGTATTCTGTCATATTCGCAAGATTTAAGTAGAATAATTAACAATTCTTCATTTAAAGAAATACCTAAATTTACAAAATACATATATGAAACCATATATAATGACTTTGACATGGGAAACAGTATTTCAAAATTTTACAAAATATTGATAAACTATAAAACAACACCCAAAACCTCATATTGGAAATATATAACAAAAGGAAACTCAATACAGTTAACTGAAGATATTAAAACAAATGTCTTATTATCAATAAAATATACATCCTTTACAAAATACTGGAAAGTTTTTAATCGGAAATGCTTGCACAGAGCATTCTTAACCCCAGATAGAATCAGTAAAATCAGTTCTTCCATAAAAGGAATATGTTGGAGATGTGAGCAAGTACACAATGCAGATTGGGACCACATTTTCTTTGATTGTGTTAAAATTAAGCCATTTTGGAATGGTATTAATAACTTTCTACAAGCTTTATTTAATGAATCATTTTATTTAAGTAAAGCTCTTGTATTATTAAATGTGAACAAAGGTCCTCATTTGAGTAGGTCAAACATGTATCCAGTATGAACTATACTTACAATTTCAAGGAAGTGTATAACAAGAAGATGGAATACAAACACAATACTAACTTTGAAAGACTTCTACAGCCTACTGAAGACCACAGCATTATTGGAAATTAAAATTAAAAAACTAAGAATTTATCCAAAGCCATTTATCAACAACCCTTGGGGAAAAGTCTTATTGTTGATTGACACTATACAACAATTAATCAGACACTCTGATAATGGACTGGACATACTTATAAAGTAACTTCATACATTAAGATCTGTTATAGTGTCAGGCTAATGTAAATAGTGTACATAGTTATTTAAGATGTTATGTATAAATACTATGGAAATCATTCAAATGTATTTGAAAAAATAAAAAACAAATTTTGAGAATAATAATACAGAAGCATATTTTACAAGAGAACTCACCTGCCTGTAGGTGAAAAGTGCACAAAACAGACATGTTAAGCTAAAAAAAGAACTCTTAACTGTAGTGTACGGATCATAAAAAATCCATAGCAATTATAGTACCATGGTAGATAAAACTGATTTTAAAATCTGATGTATAATTTTCTTTCTTATTCCAGACTGTTGCCGTACATTTAAGAATTATTTTAGCTCTGTTTGAAATGCTTCTTGTGTCATAAAAATGTGTGTAACCTTGTGACCTTCCCCTCCAAATGAAAAAAAAATTGAGATGAAAGGCAGAATAGAAATATATATGTTGAATTTCATAACATTGAGACCATAAAATTGAAAATTCAAAACATTGAAAACTCGGAACATTGAAAGTATGCTTCATAACATTGAAAACTACATTGCACAAGTAAATAATATCACTTCCACCTACAACACCTAACTAACAAACACACTTTCTACTACCCCCCTGCACCCCCATTTGTGGGGCTCTGCTCCCCCCACACCCTCTGTAAATTAAATATACTAACTCCAAGAGCTCACTACAGTGCAAAAAAAGTTAATTTCCTAACCTCAGTATATAGTGACTGTGATACAGAAATGTAGTACAAAGTGTGATTGTTAGTTAGGTGTTGTTATACGTGGAGAGGATGTTATTTACATATGCAATGCATTGTAGTTTTCAATGTTATGAAGCATACTTTCAATGTTCTGAGCTTTCAATGTTTTGGGTTTTCAATGTTTTGAGATTTAGATGCTTTGGTCTCAATGTTATGAAATTCAACGTTATGAAATTTCAATGTTATAAAATAGACATATATATATATATAGGTCTACTGCTTTTAGTCAAATTTCATTTGGTCAAAAATTATTTCAGGCAGCCCACTTCACTGTAACCTCATTTGACTGAAAGCACATTTGGTCGAAAATGGTATTTAGCCCCTGCCCTACTGCAGTGCAGTGGAGTGAGAATATAAAGTTAGGAGGGGTGTGGGGGGCACAGCCCACCCTGGGGGGTGTGGGGGGCATACCCCTCCACATTTTGCAACCAGTTTTTACTGATTTTATATGTTTTAATGTATTTGTAAGGGATACAAATCTATATAGTGCATAAACTGCTATTATGTGGGGGGGCTGTACCCTCCCCCCCAATGTGGGAGGCTGTGCCCCCCACACCCCCAACTTTATATTCTCACTCCAGAGTCACACTTCAGTAGGGTAGGGGCTAAATACCATTTCTGACCAAATGTGCTTTCAGTCAAATGAGGTTTCAGTGAAGTGGGCTGCCTGAAATAATTTTCAATCAAATGAAATTCGACCAAATATAGATCTATATATATATATATATATATATATATATATATATGTATATACATATATATATATATATATATATATATATATATATATATCTGGGATCACTACGGAATACAAAAATTCTGAATTCTGAGGATCAGAATCTTGAGATTGTGGAATCTCAAACAAACTGAATGGGAATTGCCGTACAGTGCAGAACAGGAACTTTACCGTTCACTTCACTGTAGTGCGATCTCGGAGTTGGTATATTTAAGTTGCAGGGGGTGTGGGAGGTGCAGGGGGGATTGCCCCACTGCATACATGTTAGAATAGTTTCTTGTATGTTTTACTTTTTTTTTTTTTTAAGTTTTGAGATTCCGCAATCTCGAGATCCTGGTTCTCGAGAGTCAGAGCCTCGAGATTGTGGAATTTTGGTATTCCGTAGTGATCCCATATATATGTATGCATATATATATATATATATATATATATATATATATATATATATATATATATAATTAAAACAACAAACAGGAACATTACTAGAAATATGACAAAATAAAATATAAATAACTAAATAAACACCATTAACACTTTATCTAATAAATGCTTTCATCTAAAGTCATAAAAACTTCTTTAGATAAAATCACATCATTTAAATACTTCATCTCAATACTCAAGCTGTGATATCCAACCAACATAATAAATAATTTCTTATTTAAAATAACATACAAATAATACTAATATGAATTAAAATATTATTCTATAAACCAAAAATAATACAAATTAATATTATTATATGACTGCATTTAATAATAAACAATAGTTAAAAAATAATATCTAAAATGTTAACTGAAAATAAAGTTTGGCGATGAAGAATAAGTTAATATCAAACTTCATTTAATCAGATAATGCTTTTGTTATGCTCATGTGTCTTATCTGCCTATAATCGTAATCACCCATTCACATTCTTTTTTTTTTCTAATAAACTAAGTTTCTACCTCAGTTGTTCATAATGATCTAGTCAATAACGACTCAATATATTTCATAATATGTTTTCATAAAGCAGTATTACTATTTTTATTATGGCATAAATATGTTCATACTGTCTAGCTGCTAACTTTCTAGTGGCCTTAACCATGTAGAATATTGCACAAGATATACCTATTAACTCCTATAAATAAACTATTCCATTTGAATTGCAATTTAAATTACCAGGTATCCTAATGGACTTTCAAAGGAGGTAGTTACCCTCTTCAGTGTGTTCTGTCAGAGTATAGATTTAGTGCTATCAGTGACTGTCATACAGTTATTCTCATCACTCTGTTCTGTCCCTATACAGACTTATTGCAACAATGATGGTCATGTAGTTACTCTCTTAACTGCATTCTGTCACAGTATAGATTTAGTGCTATCAGTGACTGTCATACAGTTACTCGCATCACTGCGTTCTGTCCCAGTATAGATTTAGTGCTATCAGTGATGGTCATGCAGTTACCCTCATCACCGTGTTCTGTCACAGTATAGATTTAGTGCTATTAATGACTGTCATATAGTTTATAGATTTAGTGCTATCAGTGACTGTCATGCAGTTACTCGCATCACTGCGTTCTGTCCCAGTATAGATTTAGTGCTATCAGTGATGGTCATGCAGTTACCCTCATCACTGCATTCTGTCACAGTATAGATTTAGTGCTATCAGTGACTGTCATGCAGTTATTCTCATCAGTCTGTTCTGTCCAAGTACAAATTTAGTGCTATCAGTGACTGTCATGCACTTACCCTCATCACTGTGTTCTGTCACAGTATAGATTTAGTGCTATCAGTAACGGTTATATAGTTACTCTCATCACTGTGTTCTGTCCCAGTTTAGATTTAGTGCTATTAATGACTGTCATATAGTTTATAGATTTAGTGCTATCAGTGACTGTCATGCAGTTACTCGCATCACTGCGTTCTGTCCCAGTATAGATTTAGTGCTATCAGTGACTGTCATGCAGTTATTCTCATCAGTCTGTTCTGTCCAAGTACAAATTTAGTGCTATCAGTGACTGTCATGCACTTACCCTCATCACTGTGTTCTGTCACAGTATAGATTTAGTGCTATCATTGACTGTCATGCAGTTACCCACATCAATGTGTTATATCACAATATAGATTTAGTGCTATCAGTGACTATCATGCAGTTACCCTCATCACTGTGTTCTGTCCCAGTATAGATTTAGTGCTATCAGGGACTGTCATGCAATTACTCTGATCACCGTGTTCGTTTGCAATATAGATTAAGTGCTATCAGTGACTGTAATGCAGTTACTCTCATGACTGTATTCTGTCACAGTATAGATTTCATGCAATCAGTGACTGTCATGCAGATACGCTCATCACTGTGTTCTGTCACAGTATATATTTAGTATTATCAGTGACTGTTATGCAGATAGTCTCATAACTGTGTTCTGTCACAGAATATATTTAGTGCTCTCAGTCACTGTCATGCAGATACTCTCATCACTGTGTTCTGTCCCAGTAAATATTTAGTGCTATCAGTGACATTCATGAAATTATTCTCATCACTGTGTTCTGTCCCAGTATAGATTTAGTGCTATCAATGACGATCATGCAGTTAATCTCTTAACTGTGTTCTGTCACAGTATAGATTTAGTGCTATCAGTGACTGTCATGCAGTTTATAGATTTAGTGCTATCAGTGACTGTCATGCAGTTACTCTCATCACTGTGTTCTATCCCAGTATAGATTTAGTGCTATCAGTGACTGTCATGCAGTTTATATATTTAGTGCTATCAGTGACTATCATACAGTTACACTCATCACTGTTTCTGTTGCAGTGTCTGTCATGCAGTTACAATGATCACTGTGTTCTGTTGCAGTATATATTTATTGCTTATGAGTGACTGTCATGCAGTTATTCTCATCACAGTGTGCTGTCCCAGTATAGATTTAATGCTATAATTGACTGTCATACAGTTACTCTCATCACTGTGTTCTGTCCCAGTATAGATTTAGTGCTATCAGTAACTGTCATGCAGTTTATAGATTTAGTGCTATCAGTGACTGTCATGCAGTTTATAGATTTAGTGCTATCAGTGACTGTCATGCAGTTACTCTCATCACTGTGTTTGCAGTATAAATTTAGTGCTATCAGTGACTGTCATGCAGTTACTCTCATCAATGTGTTCTGTCCCAGTATACATTTAGTGCTATCAGTGACTGTCATGCAGTTTATAGATTTAGTGCTATCAGTGACTATCATACACTTACGCTCATCACTATTTCTGTTGCAGTATAAATTTAGTGCTATCAGTGACTGTCATGCAGTTACAATGATCACTGTGTTCTGTTGCAGATCAGTGACTGCCATGCAGTTATTCTCATCACTGTGTTCTGTCCCAGTATAGATTTAGTGCTATCATTGACTGTCATGTAGTAACTCTCATCACTGTGTTCTGTCAAAGTAAAGGTTTAGTGCTATCATTGACTGTCATGCGGTTACTCTCATCTCTGTGTTCGGTCCCAGTAAAGATTTAGTGCTATCAGTAGCTATCATACAGTTACTCTTATCACTGTGTTCTGTTGCAGTATGTATGTATATATATATATATATATATATATATATATATATATATAGTGTTATCAGTGATGGTAATGCAGTTACTCTCATCACTGTGTTCTGCTGCAGTATAGATTTAGTGTTATCAGTGACCGTCATGCAGATATTCTCATCACTGTGTTCTGTCATAGTATATATTTAGTGTTATTTAGTGTTATCAACGAATGTCATGCAGATTATCTCATAACTTTGTTCTGTCACAGTATATTTTATTTAATTTATTTATTTAACATTTGTTGACCGGGAAAGTCCGACTAGGTTCCACAGAGCCTGTTTTCAGAGGAGGCCCGGGGAGAAATGCTCCAGATGCATGTCTTTGGAATGTGGGAGGAAACCGGAGTACCCGGAGGAAACCCACGTGAACACAGGGAGAACATGCAAACTCCACACAGAAGGCACCCCAGCCAAGAATCGAACCAGAGAACCTCTTGCTGTGAGGCAACAACGTTAACCGCTGCACCACTGTGCCGCCCATATATATTTACTGATCTCAGTGCCTGTCATGCAGATACTCTCATCACTATGTTCTGTCACAGTGTATATTTAGTGCTATCAGTGACTGTCATGCAGATACTCTCATCACTGTGGTCTGTCACAGTATAGAGTTAGTGCTATCAGTGACTGTCATGTAGTTAGCCTCATCACTGTGTTCTGTCACAGTATAGACTTAGTGCTATCAGTGACTGTCATGCAGTTTATAGATTTAGTGCTATCAGTGACTGTCATGCAGTTTATAGATTTAGTCCTATCAATGACTGTCATACAATTTATTGATTTAGTGCTATCAGTGACTGTCATGCAGTTACTCTCATCACTGTGTTCTGTTGCAGTATAGATTTGGTGAAATCAGTGACTGTTATGCAGATACTCTCATCACTGTGTTCTGCCCCAGTACAGATTTAGTGCTATCAGTGACTGTCATGCAGTTACTCACATCATTGTGTTCTGTCCAAGTATATATTTAGTGCTATAAGTGATGGTCATGCAGTTACCCTCATCACTGTGTCCTATCCCAGTATAGATTTAGTGCTATCAGTGACTGTTATGCAGTTACCCTCATCACTGTGTTCTGTCACAGTATAGATTTAATGCTATCAGTGATGGTAATGCAGTTTCCCTCATCACTGTGTTCTGTCGCGGAATAGATTTAGTGCCATCAGTGACTGTCATGTAGTTACTTACATCACTGTGTTCTGTCGCGGAATAGATTTAGTGCCATCAGTGACTGTTATACAGTTTCTCTCATCACTGTGTTCTGTTGCAGAATAGATTTAGTGCTATCAGTGACAGTCATGCAGTTACTCTCATCACTGTATTCTGTCACAATATAGATTTAGTGCTATCAGTGACTGTCATGTAGTTACCCTCATCACTGTGTTCTGTCACAGTATAGATTTAGTGCTATCAGTGACTGTCATGCAGTTACCCTCATCACCGTGTTCTGTCACAGTATAGAGTTAGTGCTATCAGTGGCTGTCATGCAGTTATTCTCATCACTGTGTTCTGTCCCAGTACAGATTAAGTGTTGTCAGTGACTATTATGCAGTTACCCTTAGCACTGTGTTCCGTCACAGTATAGATTTAGTGCTATCAGTGACTGTCATGCAGTTTATAGATTTAGTGCTATCATAAATTATGCTCATCACTGTTTTTGTTGCAGTATAGATTTAGTGCTATCAGTGACTGTCATGCAGTTACAATGGTCACTGTGTTCTGTTGCAGTATATATTTATTGCTATCAGTGACTATCATGCAGTTATTCTCATCACTGTCTTCTGTCCCAGTAATGATTTAGTGCTATCATTGACTGTCATGCAGTTAGTCTCATCACTGTGTTCTGTCACAGTATACATTTCATGCTATCAGTGACTGTCATGCAGTTATTCTCATCACTGTGTTCTATCACAGTATAGGTTTAGTGCTATCATTGACTGTCATTCATTGACTGTCACGTGGTTGCTCTCATCACTGTGTTCTATCACAGTATAGGTTTAGTGCTATCATTGACTGTCACGTGGTTGCTCTCATCACTGTGTTCGGCGGTCCCAGTAAAGATTTAGCGCTGTCGGTAACTGTCATACAGTTACTCTCATCACTGTGTTCTGTCGCAGTATATATATATATATATATATATATATATATATATATATATATATATATATATATATACATATATATATATATATATATATATATATATATATATATATACATATATATAGTGTTATCAGGGACTGTAATGCAGTTACTCTCATCACTGTGTTCTGCTGCAGTATAGATTTAGTACTATCAGTGACCATCATGCAGATGCTCTCATCACTGTGTTCTGTCACAGTATATATTTAGTGCTCTCAGTGCCTGTCATGCAGATACTCTCATCACTATGTTCTGTCAAAGTGTATGTTTGGTGCTATCAGTGACTGTCATGCAGATACTCTCATCACTGTGGTCTGTCACAGTATAGATTTAGTACTATCAGTAATTGTCATGCAGATACTCTCATCACTGTGTTCTGTCGCAGTATAGATTTAATGCTATCAGTGAATGTCATGCAGATACTCTCATCACTGTGTTCTGTTGGAGTATAGATTTTGCGCTATCACTGCCTGATATGCAGTTACTCTCTTCACTGTGTTCTGTGAACGTACAAATTTACTGCTACCAGTGACTTTCATGCACTCTCACCACTGTGTTATGTCACAGTATATATTTAGTGCTATCAGTGCCTGTCATGTAGTTACTCTCTTAACTGTGTTCTGAAGCAGTATAGATTTAGTGCTATCATTGAATGTCATGCAGTTATTCACATCACTGTGTTCTGTCGCAGTATAAATTTTGTGCTATCAGTGACTGTCATGCAGTTACTCTAATCACTGTGTTCTGTCACAGTATAGATTTCATGCTTTCAGTGACTGTCATGCAATTATTCACATCATTGTATTCTATCACAGTATAGTTTTAGTGCTATCATTGACTGTCATGTGGTTACTCTGATCAATGTGTTCTGTCCCAGTATAGATTTAGTGCTATCAGTAACGGTTATATAGTTACTCTCATCACTGTGTTCTGTCCCAGTTTAGATTTAGTGCTATTAATGACTGTCATATAGTTTATAGATTTAGTGCTATCAGGAGCTGTCATGCAGTTACTCTCATCACTGTGTTCTGTGTGAGTATAGATTTAGTGCTATCAGTGACTGTCATGCAGTTACTCCAATTGCTGTGTTCTGTTGCAGTATAGATTTAGTGCAATCAGTGACCATCATGCAGATACTCTCATCACTGTGTTCTCTCCCATTATAGATTTATTACTATCAGTGATTATCATACAGTTACGCTCATCACTGTTTCTGTCCAAGTATAGATTTAGTGCTATCAGTGACTATCATACAGTTACGTTCATCACTGTTTCTGCAGCTGTATAAATTTAGTGCTATCAGTAACTGTCATACAGTTATTCTCATAACTGTGTTCTGCTGCAGTATAGATTTAGTGCTATCAGTGACCATCATGCAGATACTCTCATCCCTGTGTTGTCACAGTATATATTTAGTGTTATCAGTGAATGTATGCAGACTCTCTCATAACTGTGTTCTGTCACAGTATATATTTAGTGCTCTCAGTGCCTGTCATGCAGATACTCTCATCACTATGTTTTGTCACAATGTGTAGGTTCATAAGTTCATAGGTAAGTACTAGGCTGTCTGCCCAAGGGCATTTATAAGCCTACCCAGAGTGTGTTGGCTTTTGCCACCCCCTTAGATTAGTTCCCTGTGCCTCTGACCAGCAGAGCCATTAGTTCCCTGCGCCGCTGTCCAGCAGAGCCACTGCAGTGATCCCCGGGGTAAATTTTCTGTTTCCCATCCACCCATCAAGGTTTCTCTTGAAGAGTGCTAGTAAGGGGCTCTGCCTGATGTATACTGGAATCTTGTTCCAAAGCATGGGGAGTCTCTGGGTCAGGAATCTATCTCTCCAGCACGTCCTATTTATCGTTGGGATAAGGTTTATATCCCTAGAGTGTGTGGCTCTCAGGGATTTGTTTTTTTTTTAGGTGGAGCATATCCATCAATTCTGGGTTGGACATGGCCTAGTATGTCAAGCAGAGATCACCTCTGAGTAAGCAGTATACAACCGAGTACAGCTGGAGTTTTTTTATTCGGGCTGCATAGGTCATCTGTTTGAGGCCAGTAATCCTCTTGGTGAGGTACTTTTGTGGTCTTTCCAGCTGTTGCAGGTGTCTTGTAAGGTACATCCCAAATGGGGCACTGTATTCTATAATGGGTCTAATAAGTTATGAGTAGAGAGGCACAATAACCTCCTTTGTTCTGGATGTGAACCCTTTTAAGATTAGGTTGGCCACGTAGAAGGATTTTCTAACCACCTTGGCAATATGATTATCAAAAAAGTGCTTGCTATCTACTTGGGTCCACAGATCCCTTATTACTTTTTCTGTATTTAGGGGACTACCACCTATGTGGTAGTTCAGGGGTACTTTGTTTTTTCCAAAGGGGGATGACTATGCACTTTTTGGCATTCAGCTTGAGGCCATGATTTTGACACCAGTTATCTGTCTCAGTGAGACCCTTCTGGAGGGTGTCTGTATCAGCCAGAGAATCAGTTATGGTCCCTAGTTTGCAGTCATCTGCGAACTTGGTCAGCCAAAGTCCTCATGTGCTTGCCTGCACCTCTGAGAAGTATATACCGAACAGGAAGGGTCCTAGGAATGAGCCCTGTGGGACACCACTTGTAACCGGTTTAGAGTCGGACCTAGAGTCTGCAACTCTCACCATGTGGGTTCTGTCCATGAGCCAATTTGCAACCCATCTCATGACGTAGGGGTTAATGTTCAGGTTGGTGAGTTTGTATATAATACCAGAATGGGAAATGGTGTTGAAAGCCTTTGTGAGGTCTAGGTAGGCTGTGTGGACCTCCTTACCCTCATCTAATGCCTTGGTAACTGTCTCAAAGAAGTCCACTAGGTTTAGGAGGCATGATCTGCCCCTAACAAAGCCAAACTGGGTGGGGTCCAAAGTTTGGAGGTTCCCACTGTCTCTGTTAATGAGTTCCATGATGATGCGTTCCATAGCCTTGCAGACCAGGCTAGTCAGGCTTATAGGGCGATAGTTCCTGGGGTCCGTTGTGGCGCCACCTTTGTGGTGTGGGATAACTGTTGCTGTGCACCACTCTGTGGGTACGTAGCCTGTAGAGAGGCTGTTTGAACAGTGTGTTTAGGTGAGGGGTTAGTTCATTTTGGAGCTCTTGTAAGACACAGCTTGGGACACCGTCCAGTCCCATTGAGGCTGTGTTTCTGGCTTTGGATAAGGCTGTTTTAACCTGTGTGTCTGTGATTGCTGGGGCCTTACATTCTTCTGGTATGGTTATAGGCCCTTTAGGGGGTGAGAGGGGTGTGAAGTTTGCACTGAACCTGTCTGCCAAAATCTTGGCAATGTCAGTCGGTTCAGTGTATTTTGTGCCATTCTGCACCAACTCGGCAGATCTGAGAGTTTCCACTTAGGTTCTTGACATAGCTGAAGAACATTTTGTATTTATCTTCGGAGTCCTTGGCAATTTTTCTTTCGAAGCTAGCCTTGGATGATTTAATAAGGGATCATAGTTTCTGCTGATACTGGTCAGGGATGTCTTTCCTTCTAGGGATTTTGCTCTTCTCTGTACTAGTTTCCTCCTTCTATTGTAGAGCCTGTTTATGGCAGGGGTCCACAAGACTGGTTTCCTTTTCTAGGAGTGAGTCTTGGTTTTACTTGGGATAGCATGATCCATACATTCCTGCAGATGATCATAGAGTGCCTTTGTATAGTTTTCAGCAGCTTGGACAGCATTGTCCATTGGCATGGGGGCTGTGAACCTTTCCACTTCGGTCTTAAGCAACGTGGTCTGCTTTTGAAAAGTTTTTCACAGTGGTTTCCATGATTGGGGATGGGGCGGAATGTAAATATCCAGAGTGATTAGTCTATGGTCTGATCTAACCAGTGAGAGGTTGACGTCAGGTGTGGAACACCAGTCCCTCATGTTGGTGATGACCAGGTCCAATATGTTGTTCCCTCAAATGAGGGTGTTGACCAGTTGATCCAGGGCATTCGAGTTTATAAATTCTAGAAAGCGTTGGGCAAGGGAGTTAGTACTTGAGTAGTTCTCCCACTTTATGTTTGGGTAGTTGAAATCACCCAGTATTAGGGTGTTTGGTAGGACATTCATATTTCCCAGTGTCTCCAGAAATGCAGAATGGGGGTCCTGGGTCATGGTGGGTGATCTGTAGCAAGCTACAAATTGGATTGCAGTTTTGCCCATTGTTAATTGCACTTGGATGATCTCTGATGCATCATGCTGCACCACGAACCTGAAGGTGTGAGTATCCTTGATGAATATGGATACACCCCTGCCTTTTGTGTTTCGGTCCGGGTTCTGTGGCCGAAAGGTATGGTGTGAGTTATAGTGCCTCGAGTGCATGCATTTTGAGGTTTGGACTTCTGACGTTGAGAAGCATTACCCTCAGTTTTTGGTTACTTGTGCTATTTACAGTGGTGGGTTTGTCTTTTGAGCCTTGCCTAAAAGAGGCACTATGGTGGTGGCAAGAGCCTTTGCCAGTATTCGAAAGCCTAAGGGTGACAGGTGCAATCCATCTCTTGTGAAGCAACGTGGCTTGTTGAGTATGTCATCCCAGGCAGACAGATACTGGATTCCCTTTGAATGACACCAGAAACTTAGCCAAATGTTGAAGCTGATCATTTTTTATTTATACTGTTGCATCATTCTTGGTGAGGGCAGGATGCTACTTAGGGTCAGGGTCATACCTGCCTGGACTACATGATCAGAGAGCTCTTCCATGTCTCTTTTCATGTAGTCCAGGGAGGTAAGTCCCAGGTCATTCACACCAACATGTACAATGACAGAGTCGTATTTGTACTTGTTCTGGAGTGACATGAGTGCTTGTGTTATGTGGCGGATCCTGGTGTGCGACAAGCAGCTAACTGTAACCTTCTCCTTGTCCAGCCTAGTTAGTGGGACATCAGTATGCCTGACTATAGAGTCGCCTATCACTAGTGTGGTGGGTATGCTATTTTGCCTTAAGGGCTGTGATTGTGTGGCACACTGATTATGAGAAGTATGTCTTTCATGATTGGTGATGGGTTGTGGAAGCTGCTTGGATGTCTGCTTTGGAGGTCTCTGTTGCTTTTGCAGATTTTTATTTAAAGCCTCCAAGTATGTTTTCGTGTCTTTATGTGTGTTATTTGCCTGTGTTGGTTTGTTAGGTCTATGTGAGACTGGTGGTGTGTTGCAAGTATTACCCTTCTCCTCTTGACAGTCAGTTATGGTCTGGGGTTGAGAGAGCTTTGCCTCCAGTCTGGCTGTATAATTGCATCTCTCGCATATATTAGTGTTTGGTGGTAGGGGGAGAGGGTTGTCTGTGTATATGAGGCAGTTGTACCATTGCCTGAAAATGCCCATATTCACCAGAGAGAGTATATTTAGTGCTATCAGTGACTGTCATGCAGATTCTCTCAACACTGTGGTCTGTCACAGTATAGATTTAGTGCTATCAGTCATTGGCATGCAGATGCTCTCATCACTGTGTTCTGTCGCAGTATAGATTTAATGCTATCAGTGAATGTCATGCAGATACTCTCATCACTGTGTTCTGTCAAAGTACAAATTTAGTGCTACCAGTGACTTTCATGCAGTTACTCTCACCACTGTTATGTCAGAGTATATATTTAGCGCTATCAGTGACTGTCATGCAGTTACTCTCATGACTGTGTTCTTTTGCATTACAGATTAAGTGTTATCAGAGACTATAATGCAGTTACTCTCATGACTGTATTCTGTCACAGTATAGATTTGGTGCAATCAGCGATCGTCATGCAGATACGCACATCACTGTGTTCTGTCATAGTATATATTTAGTGTTATCAGTGACTGCTATGCAGATAGTCTCATAACTGTGTGATGTCACAGTATATATTTAGTGCTCTCAGTCACTGCCATGCAGTTATTCTCATCACTGTGATCTGTCCCAGTATAGATTTAGTGCTATCAGTGACTGTCATGTAGTTACTTACATCACTGTGTTCTGTCCCAGTATAAATTCAGTGCTATCAAGTGATGGTCATGCAGTTACCCTCATCACTGTGTTCTGTCCCAGTATAGATTTAGTGCTATCAGTAACTGTCATGCAGTTACTCACATCACTGTGATCTGTCCCAGTATAGATTTAGTGCTATGAGTGATGGTCATGCAGTTACCCTCATCACTCTGTTCTGTCCCAGTATAGATTTAGTGCTATCAGTGACTGTCATGCAGTTACCCTCATCACTCTGTTCTGTCCCAGTATAGATTTAGTGCTATCAGTGACTGTCATGTAGTTACTTACATCACTGTGTTCTGTCCCAGTATAGATTTAGTGCTATCAGTGACTGTCATGTAGTTACTTACATCACTGTGTTCTGTCCCAGTATAGATTTAGTGCTATCAGTGACTGTCATGTAGTTACTTACATCACTGTGTTCTGTCCCAGTATAGATTTAGTGCTATCAAGTGATGGTCATGCAGTTACCCTCATCACCGTGTTCTGTCACAGTGTAGATTTAGTGCTCTCAGTGACTGTCATGCAGTTATTCTCATCACTGTGATCTGTCCCAGTATAGATTTAGTGCTATCAGTAACTGTCATGCAGTTACTCACATCACTGTGTTCTGTCACAGTATAGATTTAGTGCTATCAAGTGATGGTCATGCAGTTACCCTCATCACCGTGTTCTGTCACAGTGTAGATTTAGTGCTCTCAGTGACTGTCATGCAGTTATTCTCATCACTGTGATCTGTCCCAGTATAGATTTAGTGCTATCAGTAACTGTCATGCAGTTACTCACATCACTGTGTTCTGTCACAGTATAGATTTAGTGCTATGAGTGATGGTCATGCAGTTACCCTCATCACTCTGTTCTGTCCCAGTATAGATTTAGTGCTATCAGTGACTGTCATGGAGTTACCCTCATCACTGTGTTCTGTGACAACATAGATTTAATGCTATCAGTGATTGTCATGCAGTTACCCTCATCACTGTGTTCTGTCACAGAACAGATTTAGTGCTTTCAGTTACTGGCATGAAGTTACTCTCATCACCGTGTTTTATTTATTTTATTTTATTTTACATTTATTTTATTTATTTTACATTTGTTGACCTGGCTAGTCTAACTGGATACATGTCCATTTTCAGTAGAGGCCAGGGGAGAAAAGCTCCAAGACACATACATAAAGACAATATAGTAAGTTACAATAGTCCAAGTATATAACAGCTGTTGTTAGTAAAATACAATCCTCCTAGTGAGCATAACACAAGACAGTACAAGGTAATGTGCAAGAGTTGTTACTATATATATATATACATATTTTAAATTGCAATAACATGGTCTTTGGCTGATTAAGGATAGGTCAATAAAGATAAAGAGTAATAAAACTAGTGTATGGAGAGAAAGTTAATCAGGGTTAGTACAAGGACATAACCAATGAGTACTGAGAAATAGTCTTAGATTCTGTTTAAAAAGTGTCAATGGAGACAGAGTATTAGAGAACAGAGAGTCTCCTGCTAAGTGTTGATAAGGAGTTTGTTTGAGGAGCATAAATATTTAAGATTGTTATATGGGGTAATGAGCAACAGAGTATTGGAGTGTTGGTGGGTTGATACAGGGTCCTATGGGCTATGACAGGCTGGTGAAATTGCAGTTGGTTTTGGAACTCTAGCCATCCTAGTTGCTTAAGATTAAGACAGTGATGAATTCTAAAAGGAGAGCCAGTGGCAAATCTATCAATATTACTATAGGAGATAGTCAGTTTGTTGAGGTTGTTTTTAGAAAGATTAGTGTATATAGGTGAAGCATAGAGTAGGGTGGAGATTAGGTGAGTTCTGGCTATGGCGGTCCTGGCTACTGGTGTAAGAAAGTGTTTGATTCTATAGAGGGACCCCAATTTTTTGTTGAGTGTTTTTATTGTGCTGTTTATATGAGTATCAAAGCTAAAGTTGTTATCTATTGTTATTCCTAAAAGTTTAGTGGTTGAGTCGGGAGATATGATAGTGCCATTATTAGATACTAGTGTGAAATTTATTGGTGTGGATTTTTGGGTTGGTGTGAAAAGTAAAAGTTTAGTTTTTTAGGATTTAGGAGGAGGCAGTGGTTTAAAAACCATTGTTCTACTGTATTAAATGCTGTTTGGGTAAGGGACTGTAGTTCAGTTGGAGACGTGGCTGAACAAATTATTGTGGAGTCGTCTGCATATTAAATACAGGTGGCATCAGGAATTGCTGAGTGAAGGTCATTAATAAAAATGGAGAATAGGAGTGGGCCTAATATAGAGCCCTGTGGAACACCTAGGGAAATAGGGAGGTGAGTAGATAGATTGTTTTCCCATAGCACAGCCTGTTGTCTATTGTCTAAGTAAGATTTACACCAATTTATGGCTAGAGGTTCAAGTGAGAGGGATTTCAGTATATTTAAAAGGAGCTGGTGATTAACCATGTTGAAAGCTTTAGATAAATCAATAAAGACTGCAGAGGAGAGAATTTTGTTGTTTCGGTTTTTGTTGATGAAGTCTGTGAAGGTTAGCAGGGCAGTGGTAGTACTGTGGAAAGGTCTAAATCCATGTTGACAATTGGCTAGTAAGTTATTTTGGAGTAGGTGGTTAAGTAGTTGCTTATGGATGCATTTCTTCATAATTTTTGCTAGGGGAGATAAAAGAGCAATAGGACGATAGTTAGAAAAGTCGTGAGAATTCCCACCTTTATGTAGTGGGATGATGTGAAAAATTTTCAAGATAGATGGGATAGTTCCTTCACTTATAGTTCTGTTAACCAGAATGGAAATGGGATAGGCTATGGCTTTAGCTCCTTTTTGCAGATATTCTGCTGGAAGTTTGTCAGCTGAGGGGGTAGTAGGTTTTAGTTTCTGGAGAAGGGAGCAAATAAAGGAGGTTGGAACTGGTTTTAACTGAAATGATGGAGGTGGGCTTGTAATAGATGTAGGCAGATTTGAGGTATCTGGAGATAGATGACTAGCAAGAGTTTGGATGGCATCTGTGAAGAAAGAATTTATTTATTTATTTATTTATTTATTTACATTTGTTGACCGGGAATGTCCGACTGGACGCATGTCCATTTTCAGCGGAGGCCCGGGGAGAAAAGCTCCACAAATTAAAATATTACAGACATAGTTACAGATGAAGAATCCTAGCAATTAAAATATAATTAAATTAAAAAGAACTGAAGGCATTAGCTGTTTGTGTGGGATTATCAGGGTTAGAGCTTTGTGGGTTAGGTGTGATAGAATGAGCTGGGTATAGTAGTTTGTTAATGCTAGTCCAGAACTTTTGTGGCTTCTTATGGCAAGTTTGTTGTAGTTGGAAGTAGAAGTTCTTTTTGTCTAAGAGGATGGCTGTTTTAGTACTATTTCTAAATTGTCTAAAGGTTTGGTGGTCAGTGGGATTTTTAATAGTACACCATTTTGCCCAGGATTTGTTTCTAAGAAGGAGTTTTTGTCTAGTAGTATTTGAGAGCCAAGGGGCAGGTTTTGCTTTATTTCTAACAGAGCGAGTTGGGGCGTGATGGTTGAGGATGGTTAAGAATGTGGAATTAAAGTATTCCACTGCTTCATTTAGTGGGAGAGATTTTAGAGGTGACCAATTACACTGCTTGAGTTCGGCTTGGAAAAGTTTTGGGTTAAAATGCTTTTTGGTGCATATTATCCTGAAATTGTTTGGGTAAGTTAGGTTGGTTTTGTGTCTGATAATAAAAGTTAGTGAATGGTCACTTAGATCATCTAGGAGGGTTCCTACTTGGTATGTTTGATGAGGAATATTAGTAACAATCCAGTCTAAGATACTTTCCTTGTTATTGGGTTTATTAATTCTGGTTGGGAAGTTAATAGTTTGTGAGAAGCCATATAGGTTAATATGGGTGGTAGGGTGTACAGTACTGCAGGACTTCCAGTCGATATTAAAGTCTCCTAGGACTATGGTTTCTTGTGGGAGATTAATAGAAAGCCAGTTAAGGATATTTTCAAGGACTGACATTTTATTTCCTGGGGGATGGTAGATGCAAATGATCTATATAGATTTACATGAGTTGACCTGAAATTTAGAAATGAGGATTTCAGCATTATTGTCAGAAGGTGGGCTAAGGTTTGCAGTGGTAACTTGTAGGTCTGATTTATAGAGGATTGCTACCACGCCTCCCTTTTTGGTTGTCCGGTCTAGTCTAAGGATATTGTAACCAGGTGGGGTGACTTCATTGTCTTTAATTGTGGGTTTTAGCCATGTTTTGGATAGACATAGGATGTCAAATAGGTGAACATCTAGGAGGGCATGGAGGTGGGCAATGTTATTGTTAATGCTACGTATGTTGAGATGTGCTATATAGAGTGAGTTAGAGGGCTTAGTAGGGGCTTGGGTACTGGAGTTATTAGGGTTGTACTCTTTTGTGGCAAGGATATTGTTTGGGCCCGGGTTAGGATGAATGTCCCCGTCTAATAAGGAGTGGAGGTGTATTCTATTTATAGGGTAATGAAAGCTGCAATAATAGTTAAGTGATTTTTTTAATATTTAGCTTGATATATTTAATGTGATATAGTCTATGATATTTAGCTTGTAGGTAGCAGGGTTTGGCTGTGATGTGTATGTAGTTCTGAGAGATGGCTAGTATTGGTATAGAAGTGTATTTGGTGGGGCAGAGAAGGGAGGGGTATAATGGTTGTTCAAAGAAGGTTAGCAGAGAGGCAACAGTTAGAGGAGGAAAGAGTGAGAACAAGAGTGATTGTTTTATTTGTTGTGGGACGGGTAATTTAGCCATTATATTAGTTTTTAAGGTGAAAACTTAAGAGAGGTAAGTATGTAAGAACAGGTAAGGAGATATGACAAAAGGTGTGGTGTTGTAACAAGGAGGGGTGGGAGGTCAGGTAATAACAGGTGAGGTGTTAAGACAAGGAGGGGTGGGAGTGTTAATAAGTTGGTGTGTTAGACTGGAACAGAATGTGATGGGATGTGGCTACAGAGGAATAAATGTAGGAGCACTAGAATTGGAGGCATGGTAGGGGAGCGGAGTGAGCCCGCAGGGTGAATGGAGCATGTAGAGACAAGTGAGTGTAGTAGGAGAACAATCAGTGGAATGCTGACTGATAAGGTAAGTTAAGTAAGGTAGGTGAAGAGAGAAAAATGAAGTAGAGAGTAAGGTTTCCAAGGTGAATATTGGGAGAGTGCAGTATAGCAAGAGGTGTAAGAAACAACAACAGTAACAAGGTGAGGACAGTAGTCTGTAAGAAAAAGTATTTTCCTGGGGTTTTGGGATAGGCGAAAGATAGGGACTATGTAAGAGTGTCACCTAGTGGCCAGGAATGAGAAGTTATGTACCTACCATAACGTTCCATGTTAGTTGTCTTCTTCTCACCTTCTTTCTTGCTGGATGGGTTCGGAGCCGATCCTCGGCTCCAACTCAGCCAATACTAAAGCTCGAGAGCTAATTTTACCGGCTCTAGGCAACCCTATATCCCATGATGCTAGGCGTTAACTACCCAGATCTTGTTTGGTAGCTGAGAACATAGCAATTTTAGCCTCCCAACCCAAGGGAGAGAAGGAGAAGGGGAAAAACTCCCATGTGCCACTACCTGAAGCTATAGCTACCCAAGGATAACCAGTTTAGGCTTCAAATTGTGTAAGGTGAAGACCCTGATAAAAAAAGGGGAATCCTTTCGGTCTATCCAGGCTAGGGGGATGGCAGGTGGGATGCAAGAAAGAAGGCGAGAAGAAGACAACTAACATGGAATGTTATGGTAGGTACATAACTTCTCAATGTTAAGTTGTCAATCTCGCCTTCATTCTTGCTGGATGGGACCGCGTCCCTAGCACCTTCATCCCGGGTGGCTCATTGGAAAAGGCTCTTGAGAACGGTGGAACCAAAATTTGCCCTGTTTCTGGAGGCCATGTCTAATTTGTAGTGTGTAATAAAGGTATGAGGAGAGGCCCATGTGGCTGCTGCACAAATAGTATCTATTGGCAATCTAGCTTGAAAGGCTGATGATGTAGCTAAAGCTCTGGTTGAATGGGCTCTTGGCTTCGAAGGTAATTCTTTACCTCTGAGTTGATAGATACAGGTAATCACAGAGGACAGCCATCTAGACAAGGTTACTTTGGATACCGGAAGGCCCTTTTTACCTTCCGCATAGGACAGAAAAAGCTGATCAGATTTCCTAGTTTGTTTAGTTCTGTCCAGATAATAATGGAGCTGACGATGAATGTCCAGATAATGCAGATTTTGCTCCACCCTGTTAGAATAACTAGGGAAGAAAACTGGAAGATCGATAGATTGATTTAAATTTGCCTGAGAAGCCACGTTGGGCAAAAAAGATGTGTTAGTTCTGAGAGAAACCCTGTCTTTGTGGAAAAGTAGATAAGGAGGGCGAATGCAAAGGGCATGGAGTTCTGATACTTTCCTAGCAGAAGTTATGGCAACTAGGAAGACAGTTTTCCAAGAGAGCAACTTTAAAGAACAGGAAACCACAAGTTCAAAGGGAGGAAGAATCAAGGATGTTAAAATCAAATTCAAACCCCACTGTGGTGGGGGGTCTTTGACTGGAGGTTTGAGTAAAAAGATACCCTTAAGGAAGGCTTTACAAAGCTTATGGGACATGATGCTGGAGTCCGATAGGCCTATGTGAAAATTTGAAATGGACGCTAACTGAACCTTTACAGTGGAGGATGGAGCCTGAATGAAAAATTTCCGCTAGGAAATCTAGAATTGACTGTATAGGAGCAGTGAAGGGATCTATATTCCTAGCCCTTGCCCAGAAGGAAAAACGCTTCCATTTACTAGTGTAAAACCTTCTGGTAGAGGACTTAAGGGAAGCTACAATAATATCACGGACAGAATTGGAAATCAGGGGAAGCCTGGCTAGGGATGGAAGTGGAGCAACCTAGCTGTGAGGTTGAGAGATTGGAGGGATTGGTGCAGCTGCCCCAACTGGTGGGCCAAAAGATCTGGCACTGGGTCCAGATGCCAAGGCTGTTCCAAAAGGTAACGATGCAGGAACAGGAACCGTATCTGTCAAGGCCAATAAGGGGCAATGAGGATCATCCTGGCTCTCAAGGCGGTAGCTTTCTGAATCAACTGAGTGATTAATGGAAAAGGGGGAAAAGTGTATAGAAGTCCCCGAGGCCAATCTTGGACTAGAGCATCTCTGGGGGGATGGCCTGGAAGGGGAAAGAGAGTGAAAAAGTCGAGGCAGTTGCTGTTCTGAGGTGTTGCAAAAAGATCGCAGTAAGGAAGACCCCACTTCTGAAAAATCTCCTCCGTTACTGATTGCTTGAGAGACCACTCGTGTGGCATGAGAATAGCTCTGCTCAACCTGTCCGCTATGATGTTGGACTTCCCGGGGATATGCATTGCTATCAGAAACCGCTGAGAAGAGATCGCCCATTGCCAAAGTCTGAGTGCCTCTCGACCCAGGGGATAGGACTTGGTTCTGCCCTGCTATTTGATATAACACACTACGGACATATTGTCCGTCTGAATTGCAATAGTCCCTAAAGGAAGAGAGTCTTGGAGGGCTTGCAAAGCCAAAAGCACTGCTCTCATCTCCAGGACATTTATGTGCAGGTGGCATTCGAAAGGTTGCCATGTGCCCTGGACTGTCCTGCCCTGAAAATGCCCCCCCCCACCCGATCAGGGAGGCATCCGTTGTGACCGTGGCGACCGGAGGGGAAGGAACAAATGGTCTGCCCTGAAGGACTTGAGGGGAGACCATCCACCAAGACAGATGTTTCTTGCAAGATAGAGTTATTATGATGTTGTGTGTCAAAGGAAGCTGTTGGAAGGACCACTGGGAGAAGAGCATCCACTGAAGGATCCGCATGTGAAAGCGAGCAAGGGGAAGTAGCGTGATGGCTGCCGCCATGAGACCTAACACTTTTAGAACAAACCTGGCCTGGATTCTTTTGCTCTGAAGGAGGATATGAACATGATTTTGAATATCTAAAACTCTTTGCTCGGTTAATTTTGCTGAGAGCTGTATGGTGTCCAAGGTAGCACCTATGAAGGTAATAGACTGACAAGTTGACAAGGCAGACATTTCGAAATTTATGAAGATACCTAGCCCTTTGCAAGTTTGAATGGTGTAATCTCTGGCAAGAAGAAGCTGATGCCTGGTGGTGGCAGTAAGGAGCCAGTCGTCTAGATACGGAAACACGTGGAATCCTTGACATCTCAGATGAGCCATAACCAATGCCATGCATTTGGTGAACACTTGGGGGGGCTGTAATGAGACCAAAGGGCAGGGCCCTGAACTGGTAGTGACTGGCCCCCAGCCGGAAGTGGAGAAACCTCCTGGAGCGCCTGTGCATCTTGATGTGATAGTACGCATCCTGAAGGTCCACTGAGCACATCCAATTGTCCTGATCCAGAAAGGGTAGAATGGACTGTAGTGTGACCATCCGGAACTTCGTTCTTTTTACAGACTTGTTTAGTCTGCTGAGATCCAATATTGGCCTCCAGTCCCGACTTTTTTGGTACCAAAAAGAACTTGGAGTAGATTCCGGATCATAGTTGGTCTGCTGGGACTGGCTGGATGGCTCTTTTTGTTAGCAGTTTTGAAACTTCTAATACTGCTTGTTCCCTTAGACTGGGTGGAACATCTGGGAGGGGCCCTTGTGGCCGAGTTGGGGTGTGGATAAATGGAATTTTGTAACCCTCGGATATAATCGACTGTACCCATTTGTCTTGTGTGAGAGAAAGCCAGGCTTCTGGGTACAGCGATAACCTTCCCCCGACTGCCTCCTAAGGTGGACAGTAGGGTAGCTTCTCAGGGATGCTGGAAGGGTTTGTCAGAGAGAGACTCTCTGTTACCCTGATTCTGTGGACCTCCTCTGCCTCTAGGGCGGCGTCTGTTGTCCCCCCCTGCCTCTCGGGGGAACTGACCTCTTGCGTCAGGCGTGACTCCCTGAGATTTGCGGAACCACATTTTTTCACCCTTTTGACCCTTAGGATATGGTCTAGATGGGGTTGAAAAATGGACTCCCACGGCAGAGAGAGTCTTGCCATCTTGTTCGCATCTGGTCAAAGTATCCTTCACTTGAGGTCCAAACAACACCGAACCATCAAAGGGGGAGTTAGTGAAGGACGCCTTGAAGGAGTCTGCAAAGTTGCAAAGCCGCATCCAGGCATGACGCCTTAAAGCCACGCCTGTGCCTGCGGCTCTACTTGCTCCATTGGCTGCATAGGAAATAAGCTGCATAGAGGAGTTGACAATGGAATTTAGGATTCCTAGCTGGGAGTTGATTTTGTCCTGAGACCCCGCAGCTGTTGGATCCTGTAGGGTATCACCCATTTCTTTGAGAATGTCTCTTTGAAGGCGGGTAAAATGGCACAAGTAATTCAGCGACCGCATGGCGAAGGTCACTGAAGAGAACATCCGCTTGCCGTACCTATCCATAGTCCTAGATTCCTTATTAGGAGGATGGATAGACACTGAAGGATCGGCCAGTTCCTTCTTAGTGGCTGCAGCCACCACCATGGCATCAACTGGCACACCCTTAGTTAAAAATTGTTTATCTGACGGGGCTGTGATAAATTTGGAAGGCCTCCGTGGGGTGGGTTACATTGTATCAGGGGCCATCCATGCCTTCCGTGCCACCACTTCCATGAGGGGGTCAAAAGGCGGAGACATCCAGGAGGTGGAAGGGCGAGAACCAAATGCCTCCAGGTAAACCGACTCATCCTCAGAAGGAATGAGGGTAGACCAGTTCCCCCTCTGCTTGAGGATTTCAAGGATGTCAGAAAAGGAGACATCCTCAGAGGGAGACCATGGGGACCCTTCCGACTCATCCAAGTTGGTATCAGATGTGATGGACTCAGGGGAGTCCACATGCTTCCTCTTACATGTCCTCTTCTGAAGGGGTTCACCTGATGGATCAGGGGAAGCCTCGGAAGAGGAGGATATTCCCAATGAGGAAACTTGAGGCGTTGGATCTCTACGGTCAGGAATGAGAGAGTGGGTAGAGACCGCAGCAGGCATTACAGTGGGAGGAGCTGATGGAGCTGACCGTGGAGCAGGCACTGGGGCCAGTACGCTCTGCATGACCTCAAAGGCACCCCTATCAGGCAGGACAGAGGGCTCCCATTCTGAAGAAATAGGAACCCCAGCTGGCACCGAGAGGGACGGCTCTGAAGCCGATATCGAGGCCGAACTCACCAGCACCGATGCTCTGAGAGGGAGAATGGGGTCGGACAAGGGTCAGATGCCACTCACCCCCTCGGAGCCGATGAGGAAGTCCAAGCACCTGGATCCCTCCATGGATGGGACCATGGAAGAGATCGGAGCAGACGACGGAGCTGAAGGGGGAAGTATTGGCTCCGATGTGTCGACGGTCATGGCTCCGAGGAGCTCCGGCTCTGAACTCAGGGGCAGAGTCGGAGGAGGAATCAAAGATGGTATGGGTAAAGCCACTGTCTGCTGAGACGGGCTATGAAGCATTTGGGCCAGTGCCTGAGACTTTAAGAGTCTGCTAACCACCCTCTCGAGGTCATGGTCCGAAAGCCTGGAAGACCGAGAGGAATGGTTCTGATGGCTCCGCTCCGAGAGCAAAGGCGATCTCGGAGCCAAGTGAATGGACTCCAGGGACAGAGACCTAGATCTTTTGTGGGTGGAAGATGGCACCGAGACTAGTGGTGGCGATGGAGCCAAAGACACGTCGGCTCCGACCGGAACCGACTCTGAAGACAGAGTCTTTGAGACATCGGCTCCAGCCAGAGCTGATGCAGAAGACTGCGACATAGCCGTATCGGCCCCGGCCGGAGCCGATCGTGATGCAGTAGGTGAGCCACCAGCTGAAGGCTTGGAGCACGGAGCCGATGGTTTGGATGGCTTCGAAGGTTTCCCCGGCAAGGACTTAGCTGGGGAACCTTCGGGCTTTAATAAGCCCCTCAAAATTAACTTATTCCTGCACTCCTGCAGGACTCTTGGACTGAATGCATGACAAACAGAACAAGAGTCCTGCAGGTGCAGGGGTCCCAGGCAATACATGCAAGAAGTGTGACCGTCTGTCAGCGACATTTTCTTACATTTGTGAGGAACAAGCCTACTTTACAGCGAATTTGAGGAGCACAAATACTTTCTTCCTTCCTTTGGTAGAAGAATACAGGGGAACACTTATAGGGTGATGAGACAGCTGATAAGTTGGGAAGGGTCCTTTGTTGCCAATGAGGGTTCTTAACCCTGTTGGAGCAAAGGCCAGCTGGAGTATTTCTTCCTTCCTTTGGTAGAAGAGTATTTCTTCCTTCCTTTGGTAGAAGAGTACAGGGGAACACTTCCAGGGTGATAGACAGTGCTCTGTCGCAGTACAGATTTTGTGCTATCAGTAGCTGTCAGACAGTTACATTCATCACTGTGTTCTGTCACAGTATAGATTTAGTGCTACAATTGAGTGTCATGTCATTACTTTGATCACTGTTTTCTGTCCCAGTATAGATTTACTGCTATCAGTAACTGTCATATAGTTACTCTCATCACTGTGTTCTGTCGCAGTATATATTTTGTGTTTGTTATTAGTGACTGTTATGCAGTTACTCTCATCACTGTTTTTTGTTTCAGCATAGATTTAGTGCAATCAGTGACCATCATGCAGATATTATCATCACTGTGTTCTGTCCCATTATGGATTTAGTACTATCAGTGATTATCATACAAATACGCTCATCACTGTGTTCTGTCACAGTTAAGATTTAGTGCTATCAATGACTGTCATGCAGTTACTCTCATCACTGTGTTCTATCCCAGTATAGCTTTAGTGCTATCAGTGACTGTCATGCAGTTACTCTCATCAATGTGTTCTGTCCCAATATACATTTAGTGCTATCAGTGACTGTCATGCAGTTTATAGATTTAGTGCTATCAGTGACTATCATACACTTACGCTCATCACTATTTCTGTTGCAGTATAGATTTAGTGCTATCAGTGAATGTCTTGCAGTTACAATAATCACTGTGTTCTGTTGCAGTATATATTTATTGCTATCAGTGACTGTCATGCAGTTATTCTCATCACTGTGTTCTGTCCCAGTATAGATTTAGTGCTATCATTGACTGTCATGCAGTTATTCTCATCACTGTGTTCTGTCACAGTATAGATTTAGTGCTATCATTGACTGTCATGCAGTTATTCTCATCACTGTGTTCTGTCACAGTATAGATTTATACTATATATATATATATATATATATATATAAATATATATATAAATATATATATATATATATATATATATATATATATATATATATATAAAATAAGCAAAAAGAAGCCAATCAGTGCTACTAGTCCACAAAATCACTCGAAAAAAAGCACTGTTACTGCATATGGATTCGAAGTACATTTCCTTTATTGTAAAATCCTTAAAACCAGTTGATTGAGCGCTTTCTTCCCTCTTAAGCAGGGATTTCATCAGAATCTAACCTTTTCCCTCCAAAACTTCCCCTTAAATAGTAGATTACAATATTAAGACCTGGTGACTCATCCTATTAACATTAATAAAATTCATTAAAAATACATTCAAAATATAAAGTCCTAAAAATAATAATATAACTTTTTTATAGTTATATTATTATGGATTTAGTACTATCAGTGATTATCATACAGTTACGCTCATCACTGTGTTCTGTCACAGTTAAGATTTAGTGCTATCAATGATTGTAATGCAGTTACTCTCATCACTGTGTTCTATCCCAGTATAGCTTTAGTGCTATCAGTGACTGTCATGCAGTTACTCTCATCAATGTGTTCTGTCCCAGTATACATTTAGTGCTATCAGTGACTGTCATGCAGTTTATAGATTTAGTGCTATCAGTGACTATCATACACTTACGCTCATCACTATTTCTGTTGCAGTATAGATTTAGTGCTATCAGTGAATGTCATGCAGTTACAATAATCACTGTGTTCTGTTGCAGTATATATTTATTGCTATCAGTGACTGCCATGCAGTTATTCTCATCACTGTGTTCTGTCCCAGTATAGATTTAGTGCTATGAGTGACTGTCATGCAGTTACTCTCATCACTGTGTTCTGTCACAGTATAGATTTAGTGCTATCAGTGACTTTCATGCAGTTACTCTCATCACTGTGTTCTGTCACAGTATAGATTTAGTGCTATCAGTGACTGTCATGCAGTTACTCTCATCACTGTGTTCTGTCACAGTGTATATTTAGTGCTATCAGTGGCTGTCATGCAGTTACTCTCATCACTGTGGTCTATCGCAGTACAGATTTAGTGCTATCAGTGACTGTCATACAGTTACTCTCATCAGTGTGTTCTGCCGCAGTATAGATTTAGTGCTTTCAGTGCCTGTCATGCTGTTACTCTCATCACTGTGTTCTCTCACAGTATATATTTAGTGCTATCAGTGACTGTCATGCAGTTACTCTGATCACTGTGTTCTCTCACAGTATAGATTTAGTTCTATCAGTGACTGTACTGCAGTTACTCTCATGACTGTATTCTGTCGCAGTATATATTTAGTGTTATCAGTGAATGTCATGCAGATTCTCTCATAATTGTGTTCTGTCACAGTATATATTTAGTGCTCTCAGTGCCTATCATGCAGATACTCTCATCACTATGTTCTGTCACAGTGTATATTTAGTGCTATCAGTGACTGTCATGCAGATACTCTCATCACTATGTTCTGTCACAGTGTATATTTAGTGCTATCAGTGACTGTCATGCAATTACTCTCATCACTGAGTTCTGTCACAATATAGATTTAGTGCTATCAGTGACTGTCATGCAATTACTCTCATCACTGAGTTCTGTCACAATATAGATTTAGTGCTATCAGTGACTGTCATGCAGTTAGTCTCATCACTGTGTTGTGTCACAGTATATATATTTAGTGCTATCAGTGACTTTCATGCAGTTACTCTCATTACTGTGTTCTGTAGCAGTACAGATTTAGTGCTATCAGTGACTGCCATGTAGTTACTGTCATCACTGTTTGCTGTCACAGTATAGATTTAGTGCTATCAGTGATTGAAACAGTGGCTTTGCTCCTCTTATTGTCACCTTATATCTTTTGTATTATCAGTGACTACTCAGACACAGTTACATTTTCTACTTGGCACTTCATTTTATCTCCTTAACAAATATATGATGGAAAAAGACTTGAAACTGATGGAAAAATTGTTGCTTAATGTTACCTTTAAGTTGAATTTAGATGCTCAATATAATTTAGTTAGGTACCTTCACTGGCAGAATCTTTTAGTGCAGCATGCATGTGGACTACACAACTGTAAGAAATATTGAAGTGTTAATAAAGGAAATATCAGATACTAGTTTAATGCAGTTACTGTGCACAATTTGTGCTATTTACATTCCTAGAATTATCAGTGCCTACTCTTACACAGTTACTAAGCCTACTGCATACTTACACCTTATATTCCTATTTCTTTAAGTGACTTCTCTTATATGGTTACTAAGCTACTGACACTTTAGATTCCTACTTTTATCAGTGATGACTGTCACAAATTTACTCTGCTTTGCTTACTGTCACCTTAAAATTTTCATATTATCCAGGGCCTCTCATATAATTACTCTAGTCCACTTCCTTCCACAATATGTCCTTAGTATTACCACTGACTAGATGCATACAGTTACATTTCTAAACGTATTCTTATATTTTTTATCAGTGACGACTCTCAAACTGATACACTAATAACTGTAGCTCAGATCTTGCACAGTGTATAAATGCAGCACATCAACCATCATAATGTTAATTATATTCTTTGTACAATTGTAAATAAGATATGTTAGCTATCTACTTTACTGTTATATGATTTTCCTGTTTCTTGTTTGGTTGTCAGTTCAGTGTTGCGTGAATGTTTATTTTTGTCTTTACTTATGCAATGGTATTATTATAAAATGGAGTCTAAGTTGATTATGTGGAGTTTTGTCCGCGTACTGCCACTGTAACTAGCTTGTGATTAGTCACTGATGAATCTATGAATGAAGGAAGGAAATTGTGAATTAATTTTATTTTATTTATTTATTTTACATTTGTTGACTGGGCTAGTCCATCTTGATATATGTCCATTTTCAGTGGAGGCCCGGGGAGAAAAGCTCCGCAAATTACAACAACATAAAAGGTCAAGACAAAGACAATAACAGTATAATTTGGTACATAAGAAGTTTTAACAATTATAGTACAAGCCTAAGATTATATATTTTATATTTCAGTAGGAAAAAGGAAAAATTTAATTAAGAATAGATGAATAAGACTAATAACATTTGCATTAGAAATGGTGTAGTACAAATCTTTATAACATATTACAAAATTAGATACACCTAGTAATTTATGATAAGAGATACTAAGGTCTCACAAAAACCTAAGAAAGAAAAACACTAGAGATCAATAGATAGAGTATAGAAGATCAGCAAACAAGGATGGATTTCTAGTGTTATTTAACACATAGGTTGTGATACTATATGAAGGTGTTTGATCATTCCACAGTATATACTTATTTACATGAGAAAAAATCCTAAGGAAGGTTAAGCTCACTAAAAATTAGTGAGACAACACAAGATCATGATCATGGGAGGCTAGGAATTGTGGGAGTCTAGTTAATAGTTAGGTACTTAGTTTGGGTTAACACAGGGGCATAGCCAGTGTGATTTGAGGTATGGTTTAAGCTTGCTTTTAAATAAGCTGACAGAGGATATTGAGGTTAGCTGGCTTGGGAGGATGTTCCAGGCTTTACCTACTGTATTGGAGAACAAGGTGTCATCAGCTAAGTTGTTGGATTTTGATATTTGTACAAGTAGGTTATTAGCTGAGCGTAAGGTCTTGAGGTTGTTATAGGGGATGACTAGGGATGTAAGTATGGGTGTATTTTGAGGTAAATACAGGATCTTATGGGTTACTATTAATTGATTGAAAAGTATTACATTTGGCAGCTCTAACCATCCTAACTGATTCAGACTGATACAGTGATGAGTTCTATAGGAGGACCCAGCTGCAAATCTGGCAATATTGTTGTAGGAGGATGTAAGTTTACTCTGATTACTTCTACATAATTTGGTATAGATGGGGGAGGCATAGAGCAAGGTAGAGATGAGGTGGGTACGAGCAATAGTAACCCTGGCTGGAGGTGTAAGAAAGGGTTTTATTCTATAGAGGGAACCTAGTTTCTTGTTTACTATTTTTATGGTGTTATTAATGTGAGGTTCAAAGGACAAGTTGTTATCTATTAGTACCCCGAGTAGTTTGGTGGTTGGTTCAGGAGATATTATAGTTCCATCATTTGAAGTAATAGTAAAGTTAAGTGGGAGGTTCTGTGGTGGGGGTAAATAGTAGCATTTTTGTTTTTTTTGGGGTTAAGGATAAGACGTCTTTGTAGGAGCCAGTTTTCAACTGTACTAAAGGTCATTTGGGTTAGTGACTGAAATTCTGATTGAGAAGCAGCAGAGCATATGAGTGTGGAGTCGTCAGCGTATTGGATACAGTCAGCTTGAGGAATTACAGAATGAAGGTCATTTGTAAAGATGGAGAAGAGTAATGGGCCTAATATAGATCCTTGCGGGACCCCTAGAGTGACTGGGACATGGGAAGATAAAGTATTTTCCCATAGTACAGCCTGTTGCCTGTTATGTAGGTATGATTGGAACCACTGTATAGTGTGGTTGTCTAATGACAGGTGTTTGAGTGTGTCTATAAGGAGGTGGTGATTCACCATGTCAAATGCTTTGGACAGGTCAATAAAAACAGCTGAGGATAGAGTATCAATATTACGATTACTGTTAATATGGTTAGTGAAGGATAAGAGAGCAGAGGTGGTGCTATGAAATGGTCTAAAGCCATGTTGACAGGGTGCTAATAAATTGTGATTGAGTAGGTAGGTTAACAGTTGTATGTGTATACATTTCTCCATTATTTTTGCCAAAGGAGATAGAATAGCTATGGGCCTATAATTGGACAACTCTTTGGAGTTACTGCCCGTATGCAGGGTAATAACTTGAGAGACTTTCCAGATTAGGGGAATAGATCCTTCAGAAATAGTTCTGTTAATGAGGATGGATATGGGGTAGGCTATGACTTTAGCAGCTTTTTGCAGGTATTCTGCAGGTAATTTATCAGCAGAGAGAGTAGTGGGTTTAAGTTTCTGTATGAGGTTACAGATAAGTGAAGTGGGCACTGTCTGAAAATGAAATTGATGAGAATTATTGGTAAAGGTTGTGGCAGAGCCTGGGATGCTAGGGATAGCTGGTTGGCTAGGGATTGTATGGTTTCAGTGAAAAAAGTATTAAATGAGTCAGCTATTTGGATGGGATTGTTGTGATCAGAGCCAGAGGGAGAGGGAGTACTTGAGCATCCAGGGTGTAGGAGGTTATTGATACCTTGCCAGAATTTTTGGGGATTCTTTTGGTTGGTCTGTTGTAGTTGGTAGTAGTAGTTTCTTTTATCGGCTAATATGGCTTTTTTGTTTCATTTCTTAGCTGTCTGAATTGCAGGTGGTCTGAGGAGCTTTTTGTTGAGCACCATTTAGCCCATTGTTTATTTCTTTGGAGGATTTTTTGTTTGGTCGTTTTGGTGAGCCATGGTGCCGGTTTGGTTCTAATTCTAACTTTGCATAATGGGACATGGCTGTCTAAACTGGATAGAAATTTAGAGTTAAAGTATTTCACAGCATTATCTATTGGGAGGTATTTCAGGGGTGACCAGTCATAGGTGGCTAGTTCAACTTGAAAGTGAGCAGGGTTAAAATTTTTGGTAGTGCGAATAGTTCTACAGATGGCAGAGTTTAGGATGACAGTTTTTGTTCTGATTAAACAGGTAAGCAAGTGATCACTTATGTCCTCAGGGAGGGTGCCTGTTTTATAGTTTAGTTGGGGGGTATTAGTGAGTATCCAGTTAAGGGTACTAGTTTTGTTGTTAGTTTTATTGGTGCGGGTTGGGGATGTTATAGTTTGGGTAAAACCATATAAGTTGATATGAGTAGAAGGCTGCTCAGATATACAGGAGTTCCAGTTAATGTTAAAATATCCAAGTATAATGGTTTCTTGGGGGTAGTTACTTGAGAGCCAGCTGAGGATAGCCTCTAATGTGTTGATGTTATTGCCTGGGGGAAGATAGACACATGATAGATATATGGCTTTGCTTTTGTTAAGCTGAATCTTAGTTAGAAGAATTTCTGCATTGTTGCAAAGTGGAGGTTTGGAGTCTAACAAGGTAACTTGTAATCCATTCTTATAAAGTATGGCTATGCCTCCTCCTTTTTTAGTGTTACGGTCACGTCTTATGATACTATAGCCAGGGGGTAGAACTGCACTGTCTTGTATTGATGGATTAAGCCATGCTTCAGACAGACAGAGGATGTCAAAGGAATAAACATCAATAAGGGCATGCAGGTGAGCTATTTTGTTATTGATGCTACGAATATTAAGATGAGCTATCAGGAGAGAGTTGGGGGGCTTGGTAAGTGTCTGTGTGATTGAAATTGTTGGTGTAGCAGGCTGTGTAGCAGTGATAGTGCTAGGGCCTGGGTTAGGGTGTATATCACCGTCTAACGGGGAGTGGACCTGAACTTTTAGGATGAGTTGTAGAAGTTTAAAAATTATGTTCTTATTTTTTCTAGCTAGTGGGTTACATTGAGAGATGTGATGGAGTCTATGAAATATGGAAGCTGAGTACTTAGCTGAGCTGGGGAGGTTGCTAACACTATGAGTGGAGCTGGGGGTAAGGACAGAGGTGTGTGTGATGTGGGTATGCAGTCCTAGGAATCTATGGTGTTCGTAGAGAGTAAGTAGATAAGGAATGATAAGTATAATTAGGAGTAGTAATAAAGGTAAGGGTTTGCAGGATCCTTGAGCCATTTGTTTAGGTTAAGGTGGTTAAATGTTGGGATATTTGTGAATAGAGTGGTAGGGTAATGGATAAAGGTAAATGAGTGATGGTTCTTTAAGGGGGAGGAGATAGGGGTAAAGTGAGAATATAATAGAAGTAATAGCACTTTAAGGGGAGGAGTTACAGGTTGGTCCTAATGCATAGGGGTGTGGCAGTTAGAGTATAAGTTTAGGACCACTGGGGGCAGGTGGAATTTGGGGGCAGGGTAAGGGAGCGGAGTGAGCCCGCAGGGTGAACGGAGCAGGATGAGCTACAGAGGAGTTCACCGTAGGAAAACAATCAGAGGAGCAGTAAGCAAAGGTAAGTAAAGTGGCAGAGGGTAAGGTGACACAATGCCTTGATAATAGAATATGCAGAGAGGGTTGGCAGTGAAGAATATTAGAAGAAAGAAAGAATAGAGTGGGAGTATTAGCTCTTCCAGAATATTAGAATCCAAGAGCCTGTAAGTTACTTAAAATTGGAGTCAGAATGGTGGTCTAAAGGAAACTATTGCCCTCTAGTGGACAAAAGCTGTATAGCAGAGGCAATATATACTGAGAAAAGAGTGCAGGGCAGTAAGTATGCTATAGAGGATTGAAGAGGAAGAACAGTAAAAATACTTGTAGTCTAAGAAGGGGGAAGGGGTGACAGGTATGGGAGCAGATAGTAAAGGCTGCCGGCTGTCCTGGCTGGTGAAAGAAAGTCTTTACACACAGTGCAGACTGGAGAAGTTGTTGACCGCAACTGAGCTCAAAATATAAGTATCTTGATTTTTTTTGATTATTTTTACAGATTACTGTTTTTAAAATTTAATATATATAAAGCACTTTGTCTATTCAGTATCTTCACAAATCCTTATCTGTTTAAAAACTTTCATTTGTCTCTCTAGTGCTTGCTGTCTGTAGGCTATTTTGTCCCACCCTCCCTCCCTGTTGGTGTCTTGCTCTTATACTTGGTGGCTTTGCAGTTGCCCGCCCCTACTGTGACACATCTCCCAGTCTAGTGTCATTAGCTCATTCTGCCTAATACAGAGAGAATATTTGATAAGGCCTTCTGTTCCTCCTTTTTCCCTTTCAAAAAGTAAAACAAAATTTTTTTTTCTCTTTCGCCTGAACCTTCTTGTGTTCTGACTGTCCTTCTCAAACATTTTGGAAATATACGGTATATTTCAGAGCATTTGTTATAACTGTATTTGCTATAACTGATTTAAGTATTTTTTTCTGGCTTTTTGATTATTTACTGCTTAGCGACTGCATTTTCTCCTGTTTATACAGCTCTGCATTCTATTTAAACTGTTTTTGTGTTGATTAACTGTTTTTCACTTTTAAAAAGTTGTTTGTTGCTTAATTTTACCTGTAGGCTAACAAACTCAAGTGCGCTAGCCGTTTAAAAGCATTTATAGCATTTACTGTCTGTTTTTCCTCTATTTTCTGCAAAAGACAAAACAAAACAAAAAATCTTGTTTTCCCCCCTTACTGAACTAGAATAGTCCAGTCTTCAGAGTTTGCTGATTGCTGGGCTTTGTCTTTGTTCCTGTGCTATTCCATATCCTTATTTGGATAAAAGGAAGCTTCTTTGTTCACCAGTGGGAGTGGGGAGCACTGAGCAGCCTATTTGTCCCTAGAGGAGTGGTACCAGCCAGAAACTTGTAGTCTATTGGCCATTTTGGGTCAATTCCTAGCTCTTTTCAACCCCCTGCTATAAAGCCCACTTTAGCGCGCTTTTTCACTTGTATTCAACTCAGCACAGCTCCTCGTGGTGTCCTGCAGAGTTCTGCAAGCAGCAGAGAGCAAAAGAGTGACTTTTTCCTGATTTAAGTATTTTTTCTGGCTTTTGATTATTTACTGCTTAGCGACTGCATTTTCGCCTGTTTATACAGCTCTGTATTCTATTTAAACTGTTTTTGTGTTGATTAACTGTTTTGCACTTTTAAAAAGTTATTTGTTGCTTAATTTTACCTGTAGGCTAACACACTCAAGAAAGCATTTATAGCATTTACTGCCTGTTTTCCTCTGTTTTCTGCAAAAAGAAAAAAAATCTTGTTTTCCGCCTTACTGAACTAGAATAGTCCAGTCTTCAGAGTTTGCTGATCTCTGGGCTTTGTCTTGGTTCCTGTGCTATTCCATATCCTTATTTGGATAAAGGAAGCGTCTTTGTTCACCAGTGGGAGTGGGAGCACTGAGCAGCCTATTTGTCCCTAGAGGAGTGGCTCCAGCCAGAAACTTGTAGTCTATTGGCCATTTTGGGTCAATTCCTAGCTCTTTTCAGCCCCTGTAATAAAGCCCGCTTTAGCAGCTTTTCACTTGTATTCAACTCAGCACCGCTCCTCGTGGTGTCTTGCAGAGTTCTACAAGCAGCAGAGAGCAAAAGAGTGACTTTTCCTGATTTAAGTATTTTTTTTCTGACTTTTTGATTATTTACTGCTTAGCGACTGCATTTTCGCCTGTTTATACAGCTCTGCATTCTATTTAAACTGTTTTTGTGTTGATTAACTGTTTTGCACCTTTAAAAAAGTTATTTGTTGCTTAATTTTACCTGTAGGCTAACACACTCAAGTGCCCTAGCCGTTTAAAAGCATTTATAGCATTTACTGTCTGTTTTTCCTGTTTTCTGCAAAAAATATCTTGTTTTCCCACCTTACTGAACTAGAATAGTTCAGTCTTCAGTGTTTGCTGATCTCTGGGCTTTGGCTTGGTTCCTGTGCTATTCCATATCCTTATTTGGATAAAGGGAAGCTTCTTTGTTCACCAGTGGGAGTGGGGAGCACTGAGCAGCCTATTTGTCCCTAGAGCAGTGGTTCCAGCCAGAAACTTGTAGTCCATTGGCCATTTTGGGTAAATTCCTAGCTCTTTTCAACCCCCTGCTATAAAGCCCGCTTTAGCGATTTAGCCGGAGTTGCCCATAGAGCACCATCGGGCAGCCAGTTAAACAAGGTTGAACTATTTCTGGCTCCGTAAGTCTGCTCTTCAATTTTTCCTTAGAACTTCTCTACTTGCAATCTAAACAGTCTATTCTCTATCTCAAAAGCTCAGCACTTGCTCCTAAAGCATTTTATATAGGTAAAGTACTTATATACTAAACAAAGTACTACATTAGCCTAGAATCCTTGAGTACCCATTTCCCTAGGTCCCTTCTGACTCAGTTACACAGCAAACTTTTTCACTTTTTCTAGCATGTCGAAGGGTCAGTTGCTAGCATCCTCTCCTGTTCAGCTGGTGAATCTGGGCATCCTGAGGCAATGTTACAATTGCCTCATGTACACAGACAACTCCTTCTCCCACAAAACACAAATACATGTGAGGATGCAACTATATAGCCAAACTGGAGGCTGAGCTCTCAACTCAGGACTGGCAAGACCAGACAGGAGGAGAGGAAACCACGCACACCACAAACCCAGTTTCACATAGAACTATCACAACTGCAAAACAAACACATAAACACACAAAGACATACTCAGGCACTGATCAAAAATCTACCAAAACTACAGAGGCCTCCAAAGCAGACACCCAAGCAACTGCCACCTCAAGATATAAGACATGCAACACATAGTTCTCAAAGTCAGTGTGCTAAACATTCACAGCCCTTAAGGCCAAACACAATGCCAGACACACTTGTTATAGGTGACTCCATAGTCAGACACACTGACGTCCCACTCACCAGACTGAACAAGAAAAGATCACAGTAAGCTGCCTGTCGGGCGCTAGAATCCGCCACATAACACAAGCACTCAGGTCACTCCACAGCAAGTACAAGTATGAGTCAGTCATTGTCCATGCCGGTGTGAATGACCTGAGACCCTGGACTACATGAAAAGAGACATAGAGGAGCTCTCAGATTATGTAGCCCAGGCCGGTATGACCCTGACCCTGAGCAGTATCCTACCCTCACCAAGAATGATGCCACAATACAGAGACAAAATGATCAGCTTTAATAATTGGCTTAATTACTGGTGTCATTCTAAGGATCAATGTCTGTCTGCCTGGGATGACATGCTTGACAACTTGCACCTGTCACCCTGGGCTTCGGATATTGGCAAAGGCTCTTGCCACCCCATAGTGCCTTTTAGGCAAGCCTCAAATGATAAACCTACCCTAGAAAACAAAATGGAAAAAACTAAGGGTAATACTGCTCAATGCCAGAAGTCTAAACCTCAAGATGCACGCCTCAAGCCCTCCTCAGTATGGAGAACATCGATGTCTGTGCTGTGACTGAAACCTGGTTCAAGGCTCCTGAGAGCACCCCAGCACTATCAGGTTATACCTCATATCATGCATTCCCCAAAATCCGGACGAACCACAAAAGGGGAGTATCCATATTCATAAAGGATACCCACACCTCCAGGTTAGTGGCAACAGCATCGGAGACCATCCAGGTGCAATTAACCATAGGTAAAACTGCCCTACAGATTTTAGCATGCTACAGACCACCCTCTCAAACTCAGGAAACCCACACAGCCTTCCTGAAGACACTGGAGAGTATGAATGTCTCTCCAAACACCATCATATTGGGTGACTTCAACTACCCAAACATAGACTGGGAACATTACTCAAGCCCCAACACCCTAGCCCAAACGTTCCTGGAGTTCATAAACTCAAATGCTATGGAACAACTAGTCACCATTCCCACAAGAGGAGAAAATATACTAGACCTGATCATCACAAACATGGGGACAAAATGCTCCACACCGAAGTATATCCCTCATTGGTGAGATCAGACCATAAATTAATCTCACTGGAGATCCACATCCCGCCCCAACCCCAGCAAAAAGACCACAGTGAAGAACTTCTCAAAAGCAAACTTCACACTTCTTAAGACTGGAGTGGTATCCTTCAAGGCCCCGAGCCAGTGGAAACCACAACCCACACTGCTGAAACCCTTACAAATGCCTTCTACGAGCACCTCCAGGAATGTATGGATCAAGCAATCCCTAATAAAATCAAGACCCTTTCCACCAAAGGCAGGCGCCCGGCCTGGTGGACCCCAGCCATAAACAAACTCTACAACAAGAGGAGAAAGCTACTACATGACAGAGCAAAATCCCTAAAAGGGAAGGCATCTCTGATCAATACTAGCAAAAAACTATGATCACTCATAAAATCATCCAAGGCCAACTTTGAGAGAAAAATCGCTAAAGACACAAAAGACAATCATAAGGCCTTTAGCTATGTTAGAAACCTGGGTGGAAACTCCCAGATATGCTCAGAATTAGTCCAAAATGATACAAAAATCACTGAACCCACAGACATTGCCAACATATTGGCAGACAGGTTCAGTGCAAATTCCCCCCCCCCAAAAGAAGAAATATCTATCCCACCAGAGTCTAGCCTCCCAAACATCTCAGATGCCTAGGTGAGAGCTGCTCTCTCTAAAGCAAAAAACACAGCATCAATGGGACCGGACGGTGTTCCCGGCTGTGTGCTACACAAACTCAATGAGGAACTAAACCCACACATAAGGCTGCTGTTTAATCTTAGCCTTACTACAGGATACATACCCAAAGAATGGCGTACGGCAACTGTGGTCCCACTCCACAAAGGCGGTGCTTCTACGGACCTTGGAAATTACCGCCCCATAAGCTTGATGAGCCTTGTCTGCAAGGCTATGGAGAGGATCATAATGGAACTCATATATAAAGACATTGGGGACCTACAGACACTGGATCCTACCCAATTTGGCTTTGTCAAGGGCAGATCCTGCCTCTTGAACTTGGTCGACTTTTTCGAAACAGTCACTAAGGCCATTGATGAGGGTAAGGCGGTTCACACAGCCTACCTTGACCTAGCAAAAGTGTTTGACACAATACCCCACTCGGGCATCATAGAAAAGCTCACCAGCTTAGATGTAAACCCATATGTCACAAGATGGGTTGCAAACTGGCTCAAGGACAGAACACACAGGGTTAGAGTTGCTGGTGCCATGTCAGACTCTAAGCCGGTCGTGTCCCACAGGGCTCAGTCCTGGGCCCCTCTTGTTCGGCATTTATTTTTCTGAAGTGCAGGCAAACATAGGGGATTGTGGCTGACAAAATTTGCAGATGACTGCAAACTGGGCACCATAATTGACACTCCATCAGACACAGACATCCTCCAGAGAGGTCTCATAGAAATGGATAACTGGTGCCAGAGCCATGGCCTTAAGCTAAATGCCAAAAAATGTATAGTCATACCCTTTGGGAAAAACAAGGTAACCCCTAATTACCACATAGGTGGTAATCCATTAAACACGGAAGAAGTTATCAGGGACCTGGGGACCCAAGTTGACAGTAACCTCTCTTTTGACACTCACATTGCCAAAGTGGTTAGGAAGACCTTCTACATTGCCCACCTGATCATGAAGGGATTCACATCCAGATCAGGAGAGGTCATTGTACCCCTGTACTCTTCACTTATCAGACCAATGATTGAGTACAATGCCCCATTCGGAATGTACTTTACCCGACACCTGCAGCAGCTGGAAAGACCTCAAAAGTTCCTCACCAAAAGGATAAAGGGGCTCAAGCATATGTCATACGCTGCCCGACTGAAGAAACTCCAGCTCTATTCAGTCGCATACCGTCTGCTCAGAGGTGATCTGTGCCTGACATACAAGGCCATGTCCAACCCGGAATTAATGGACATGCTCCACCTCAAAAAATCCAAATCCACCAGAGCCACAAGAGCAAGAGACTTAAACCTCAACACGGATATAAATAGGACATGCTGGAGGGACAAATTCATCACCCAGAGACTCCCTACACTATGGAACAGAATCCCAGTCCATGTGAGGCAGAGCCCCTCACTGACTCTGTTCAAGAGAAATCTTGACGAGTGGATGGGAGATCGTGGGTTACCCCGGGGAATCATCTCTGTGTCACTGCTGGACAGAGGCACAGCAAACTAATGGGTATAGTATTCTCATCCTAAGGGGTGGTGAAAGCCACACACACTCTGGCTAGGCTTATAAATGCCCTAGGGCAGATAGCCTAGTATGAACCTATGAACCTATAAACTTACAACCTAGGATATCTCACACTAATTGTCTTAAGACTTTGGTTTAAAGTACGTACTTTACTTATAATTAAATTCCCTTGGGGACTGTAGCAGAGGGGAGGAAAGGTTCAGTTCCTTAGTTAGGGGAAACCGCAGTGTGTTGAGGAGAATAGTTGTTTTTCAGCACGCAGGGCAAGTCCTCCTTAATACTGGGAAACCAGGTTGGGCAGCTGGGAATATAAAGGGAAAAGAGAGACAGTGGTAAGACACACAGAGGGATAAAAAATAGACAGTTACACAGGCTTATTAAGTAGTAACTTGAGCATAGAACAGAGATTAACTTACATAGTAAAACAGTCTTGACTGCACATATTACAATGTCTCTATCAGTGATAACATTCAAGCAAGACACTTATAAAGCAATATAGCTCAGGAACAATAAAGGTTAAACTCTTCTATGACTCAGTCAAAGATTACATTCAGCAAGACACTTGTTAAAAACAGCATATCTCTGAAACAATAAGGTTCAGCTTGTCTTATAACTCTCTATCATGTTTGCATTTGTTATTTGTATAGATAGATATATATATTTTTGTTTTAGAAAGGTAGGCTTCTAATTAGTCCTCCTTATTTGCACACATCATTGTTAATTAGGCTAGTCAGTATAAGGTGCTTGGGCAGAGGACGCTGTGATATCTGTCGTATGTATAGTAATAGTATGCAACAGGAAATACTGCTCTATATAACTATACAGTGGCAAACAATAGCTCTTCAAATCCATACGATGGTGAAAAGCAGAATCATAAACTCTATACAGCAACCTTAGCTGTCTTTATAGGTCTGAAACAACACTAGAATGCTTGTAGTCATTAGCGTTGTTAGCGTACAAAGAACGCCATGATTCCAGTCTAATATATAAATATATTATGTAACAAGAGCGGTTTATAGTTTTAGTATCCGACAAGAGGTTAGTTCTTATAAATCATACATTGTTCAAAAACAGAGTCTATAGCTCTATGTAGTGACTATAGTAGTCGTAAAAGGTCCAAAGCAACACTTAAATGCTATTAGTTGATGGCATAGTTAGCATGCCACAAAAGCATACAGTCTATCTGGTGCTACAAAGTTCCTGAAAACTACTCTACCAGATCAACTAAAAAGGCTACAAAGTAAACACGCTATCATTTAGGTTGCATGTTAAGATAATCCATTTAGCATATAAGCAGAGCTGTAGAGTATTCTAACCGTGACTTCGTTCACACCTGAACTCCATGTGCAGTAAAAATGCTCAGAAGCACGCCAAAACAGCTGGGGATAGTACACGCTACACAGGTTCTCAACACAGTTATTTACAAACCTGTCTTGCATGCAATTAGTACTTTACTAGGATATCATCAGCGTGGTTTAACAATTCTGAACAGGACAAAAAGAAAGCTTATCTAAAAACCCTATTTACTTAACCGCCAGGACCGAACAGCACCCTAAGGCTAATTAGGAGAATAAAGATGGCGTCCTGAGGGAGAAGGTATATTTATAAGGTAAGTGATGTCATGGAGGGGGGAGGGCAAGAAGAGTAAGCATAGCTACAGGTAATGACCAGATTTATCCAGAGCAAAACCCTAGGCAGGAAATGGAGGGGGTGGGTCCTATGCTAACATAGTGAATAGTTCATTCCTGATGTGCTAAGGATATGAGCATATAGGAAATACAGACAGGGGAAGGAGCAAAGTATTCTAACCAGATGGATGTTAAAGGGAGTAGATGGGAAGACAGAAGATAGAGAGCTATATTAAAAGGGTCAGAGCCACAGAGGAGTTCACCCTAGGAAAACAATCAGAGGAGCAGTAAGCAAAGTTAAGTAAAGCAGCAGAGGGTAAGGTGACACAATGCCTTGATAATAGAATATGAAGAGAGGGTTGGCAGTGAAGAATATTAGAAGAAAGAAAGAATAGAGTGGGAGTATTAGCTCTTCCAGAATATTAGAATCCAAGAGCCTGTAAGTTACTTAAAATTGGAGTCAGAATGGTGGTCTAAAGGAAACTATTGCCCTCTAGTGGACAAAATCTGTATAGCAGAGGCAATATATACTGAGAAAAGCGTGCAGTGCAGTAAGTATGCTATAGAGGATTGAAGAGGAAGAACAGTAAAAATACTTGTAGTCTAAGAAGGGGGAAGGGGTGACAGGTATGGGAGCAGATAGTAAAGGCTGCCGGCTGTCCTGGCTGGTGAAAGTAAACTCACAACCTAGGATATCTCATACTAATTGTCTTAAGACTTTGGTTTAAAGTACGTACTTTACTTATAATTAAATTCCCTTGGGGACTGTAGCAGAGGGGAGGAAAGGTTCAGTTCCTTAGTTAGGGGAAACCGCAGTGTGTTGAGGAGAATAGTTGTTTTTCAGCACGCAGGGCAAGTCCTCCTTAATACTGGGAAACCAGGTTGGGCAGCTAAAAACCCTATTTACTCCACCGCCAGGACCGAACAGCACCCTAAGGCTAATTAGGAGAATAAAGAATGAATAAAAACTTTATCTTTAGGACTTAGTTGCTGGAGATTTGCCAGTTTTATTATTCCAATTAATGTGAGTCATCCTGCATTAAGTTAAAGTTAAGATTATTTTTGTTCAGAAAATTGTACTTACATATTAAAAAATGGTACTGATAGATAATGAATAAAATATGGCAGAGACTCTTGGGCTGTACCATAGAAAGACAAAGAATAGTAAAACACATTATGGGCATGCAAAAGCTAGAAAGAGTAACACTATTTTGTTTATTTTCCTTTGTTACCCATTTTACAACAGTGATTCACACCAAGCATTCTTGGATTCAGCACAAGGAGGTCAAATTAAGTGAAGGCAAGAGCAGCTGTGATAACTGTAATCAAAAAATATTTACAATGAAAACAGAAAGCAAGAATACTAGTGATAACTGTTACCAAATATATTACACGATGAAAATAGAAAGCAAGAATACCAGTGGCAGCTATTACCAGATATATTACATGATGAAAACAAAAAGCAAGAATACCAGTGACAGCTGTTACCAAATCTCCAAAATGAACTAACCCCTCACCTAAACACACTGTTCAAACTCAGCCTCTCTACAGGCTACGTACCCATAGAGTGGAGCACAGCAACAGTTATCCTGCTCCACAAAGTTGGAGCCACAACAGACCCCGGGAACTATTGCCCTATAAGCCTGACTAGCCTAGTCTGCAAGGCTATGGAGCGCAGCATCATGGAATTCAGTAACAGAGACATTGGGAACCTTCAAACACTGGACCCTAACCAGTTTGGCTTTGTTAAGGGCAGATCATGCCTCCTAAACCTGGTGAACTTCTTTGATTGAGACAGTTACCAAGGCTTTAGATGAGGGAAAGGAGGTCCACACAGCCTACCTAGACCTCGCAAAGGCTTTCTACACCATTCCCCATTCTGATATTACAGACAAGCTCACCAGCCTGAATATAAACCCCCTATGTCATGAGATGGGTTGTCATTTGGCTCATGGACAGAACCCACACAATGAGAGTTGCAGGCTCTAGGTCCGACTCTAAACCAGTTACAAGTGGAGTCCCCCAGGGCTCAGTCCTGGGACCCCTCCTGTTCGGTATATACTTCTCAGAGGTAAGGGCAAGCATAGGAGGACTATGGCTGACCGCGTTCACAGACGACTGCAAACTGGGGGCTATAATTGACTCTCCAGCTATTACAAACATCCTGCAGAAGGGTATCACTGAGACGGATACCTGGTGTCAAAATCATGGCCTCAGGCTAAATGCCAAAAAGTATATAGTCATCCCCTTTGAAAAAAACAAAGTACCCACAAACCACCACATACATGTTAGTCCCCTAAATACAGAAAATGCAATAAGGGATCTGGGAACCCAAGTAGATAGTAATCTCTCCTTTGATAATCATACTGCCAAGGTGGTTAGAAAATCCTTCTATGTGGCCCACCTAATCACAAAAGGGTTTGCATCTAGAACAAAAGAGGTTATTGTGCCCCTCTACTCATCACTCATCAGACCCATCATAGAGTACAACACCCCATTTGGGATGTACCTTACAAGAGACCTGCAACAGCTGGAAAGACCACAGAAGTACCTCACCAAGAGGATTACTGGCCTCAAACAGATGCCCTATGCAGCCCGACTGAAGAAACTCCAGCTGTACTCGGTTGCATGCTGCCTGCTCAGAGGTGATTTCTGCCTGACATACAAGGCCATGTCCAACCCAGAATTGTTTGACATGCTCCAGCTAAAAAAAAAAACAAATCCCCAAGAGCCACATGCTCTAGGGATCTAAACCTCACCACAACAATAAATAGGACGTGCTGGAGGGATAGATTCCTGTCCCAGAGACTCCCCAATCTTTGGAATAGGATTTCAATCTACATTAGGCAGAGCCCCTCATTAATGGGTCTATATTAGAACATCAAAGTTTCAAAATTTCAAATGTTCTAATATCGACCCCTATTTGGCAAAAGCTGAAAACATCGAACAGACAGAACAGCAATTTTTTTCCTAGGGGGAAAAATTTGCTGCTCCAAAACACATACACACAACACAAGCATACCAAACAAACAGCAATCCACACACATGCACCTAAAATCTTACAGCTAACCCTACACTAAACTATACACACACCACTAACTATCCACTTACCTTAACCCAAACCCTAACCCTGAGGTCTGTCATTATCACACACTCACCTCACCCGCGCCCTAACCCTAACTCTCCTACCCCGCCCTAACCCTCATGTCCACACAATCGCACATTTACCTGACCCACGCCTTAACCCTAACTCACCTAACCCACCCTAACCCTCAAGTCCACCCAATCGCACATATACCTAACCCGCGCCCTAACCCTCATTCACCTAACCCTCATGTCCACACAATCTCACACATACCTAACCTGCACCCTAACCCTAACTAACCTAACCTGCACTCAATCGCACACTTACCTTTACCTGACCTGTAACTTTCCACCGCAGCGCTAAAAATACCGAAGCAACAGAAATGGACAACCGAATTCTTTCACTAGGAAAAAATTCAGTTTTCTGTTCCTTTGATATTTTCAGCTTTCACTGAATAGGGGTCGATATTAGAACATTCAAAATTTTGAAACTTATTTATTTATTTTACGTTTGTTGACTGGGATAGTCTGACTGGATACATGTCCATTTTCAGCAAAGGCCCGGGGAGAAAAGCTAGAAGATAATAATACACATTGAACATTTAGTAAATGCTAGTTTCAAGCAGATTACAGTCATAAGCAATACCAGCATTTAGCACATATAGTACTTATTATAAAACACTTTACAAAACATAACATTATTTTCATTAGATGTTGATTGGACAGCCATTTTTCCACTGTATTGAAGGTAATTTGGGTTAATGTGAATAAAGTAGTTGGTGAGGTGTCAGAACAAATCAAGGTGGAGTCATCTGCATATTGAATGCAGGTAGCATCTGGGATGACTGAATGAAGGTCACTGATAAAGATGGAGAAAAGAAGGGGTCCTAGTATTGAGCCCTGGGGGACTCCTAATGTGATGGGTAGGTGAGATGATAGCTTGTCCTGCCATAGGACTGCTTGTTGCCTACACTGCAGGTAGGATTGAAACCAGTGGGGTGCATGGTTGTTTAAGGAGAAGGCCTTCAAGGTATTTATAAGCATTTTGTGGTCAACCATGTCAAAAGCCTTGGATAGATCTAGAAAAAGTGCTGAGGATACTTTGCTATTATTGCGGCTGTGGTTAATGATGTTAGAGAAACAGAGGAGGGCAGAAGTAGTACTGTGGTGTGGCTTAAAGCCATGCTGAAAGCTGGACAGCAGCTTGTTGTGTGTGAGGTAGTGCATAAGCTGTATGTGTACACACTTCTCCATAATTTAACTAGAGGTGACAGAATAGCTATGGGTCTAAAGTTTGACAGTTCTGTGGAACTTACCTCCTTTATGGTGAGGTATGACATGGGAGATTTTCCATATAGTGGGTACAGTAGCTTCAGATATAGCTCTGTTGATCAAGATAGAGATGGGGTAGGCTATGGTGTCAGCAGCCTTTTGCAGAGAGTCTGCTGGGAGGAGGTCAACAGCCAGGGTGGTGGGTCTTAGTTTCTTAAGTAGGGCATGAATAAGTTGAGTAGGAACAGGTTGGAAGGAAAAGTATGTTTGGGTACTGGGTGTGGCTACATTAGAATTAGAGCCATTGGGGGAGAGTTGACTGGCTAGAGACTGGATAGTCTCTGCCAAGAAGCTGTTGAAGTTATTAGCAATGTCTACTGGGAATTTTTGTTGGGAAGCTGGGGGGGGGGAGTGGCGGTTTGGCCTGGGTGGAGTAGTTTGTTTATTCCTGCCCAGAACTTTTGAGGTTTGTTTTGGTGTTTTTGCAGTAGATGGTAGTAGTGGTTCTTTTTGTCCAAGGTTATGGATTTTTTGGTGTCATTCCTTAGCTGTCTGAATCTTAGTTGATCAAGTGGGGCTTTTGTTTTTTTGGTAGGTAGCCCATGCTTTGTTTCTGAATTAAATTTTGGTTTTGGTATCTTTAGAAAGCCATGGTGCAATATTAACTTTGGTTCTAATAGAGCAGCTGGGAGCATGCAAGTTAAGAATAGCAAGGAATTTGGTGTTAAAGTATGCTACTGCTTCATCTAGGGGGAGACTTTTAGTACTGACCAGTTGCATGCCTTAAGTTCATTTTGAAACTTCAATGTTCTAATATAGACCCTCACTAACACTCTTCAAGAGAAACATTGACGAGTGGATGGGAAACAGAAAATTTACCCCGGGGATCACTGCAGTGGCTCTGCCGGACAGAGGCAAAGGGAACTAATGGCTGTGCTGGACCAAGGCACAGGAAGGGCCGAGAAAGCCAAATGCTCTCAGGCAGATAGCCTGGTACTTACCTATGAACCTATGAATATATTACATGATAAAAACAGAAAGCAAGAATACCAGTGATAGCTGCTACCAAATATATTACACAATGAAAACAGAAAGCAAGTATGCCAGTTATATCTGTTACCAAACATATTACACGATGAAAACAGAAAGCAAGAATGCCAGTGAGAGCTGTTACCAAATATATTACACGATGAAAACAGAAAGCAAGAATACCAGTGAGAGGTGTTACCAAATATATTACATGATAAAAACAGAAAGCAAAAATATCAGTGAGAGCTGTTACCAAATATACTACACGATGAAAACAGAAAGCAAAAATATCAGTGACAGCTGTTACCAAATATAATACACAATGAAAACAGAAAGCAAGAATACCAGTGACAGCTGCTGCCAAATGCATTACACGATGAAAACAGAAAGCAAGAATACCAGTGACAACAGTTACCAAATACATTATATGATGAAAACAGAAAGCAAGAATACCAGTGACAGGTGTTACCAAATATATTACACGATGAAAACAAAATAGCAAGAATACCAGTGACAGCTGTTACAAAACATATTACACCATGAAAACAAAATAGCAAGAATACCAGTGACAGCTGTTACCAAATATATTACACAATGAAAACTGAAAGAAGAATACCATAGACAGCTGTTACCAAATATATTACACAATAAAAACAGAAAGAAGAATACCAGTGACAGCTGTTACCAAATGTATTACACAATGAAAACAGAAAGCAAGAATACCAGTGACAGCTGTTACCAAATATATTACACAATGAAAACAAAAAAAGAATACAAGTGACAGCTGTTACCAAATATATTACACAATGAAAACAAACAGGAAGAATAGCAGTAATAGATGTTGCCAAATATATTACATCATGAAAACTGAAAGAAGAATACCAGCGACAGCTGTTACCAAATATAATACATGATGAAAACAGAAAGTAAGAATACCAGTGACAGCTTCTACTAAATATATTACACGATGAAAACAGAAAGCAAGAATACCAGTGACAGTTGTTACTAAATATATTACACAATGAAAACAGAAAGCAAAAATACCAGTGACAGCTGATACCAAATATATAGCACAATGAAAACAGAAAGCAAGAATACCAGTGACAGCTGTTACCAAACATATTACACAATGAAAACAGAAAGCAAGAATACCAGTGAAAGCTGTTACCAAATACATTGCACAATGAAAACAGAAAGCAAGAATACAAGTGACAGCTGTTACCAAATATATTACACCATGAAAACAAAAAAGCAAGAATACCAGTGACAGCTGTTACTAAATATATTACACAATGAAAACAAAAAGAAAGACTACAAGTGACAGCTGTTACCAAATATATTACACAATGAAAACAAAAAGCAAGAATAGCAGTGATAGATGTTACCAAATATATTACATGATGAAAACTGAAAGAAGAATACCAGTGATAACTGTTACCAAATATATTACACGATGAAAACAGAAAGCAAGAATACCAGTGACAGCTGTTACCAAATATAATACATGATGAAAAAAGAAAGCAAGAATACCAGTGACAGCTGTTACCAAACATATTACACAATGAAAATAGAAAGCAAGAATACCAGTGATAGCTGTTACCAAATACATTGCACGATGAAAACAGAAAGCAAGAATATAAGTGACAGCTGTTACCAAATATATTACATGATGAAAACAGAAAGCAAGAATACCAGTAACAGCTGTTACCAAATATTTTACATGACGAAAACAAAAAATCAAGAATACCAGTGACAGCTGTTACCAAATATATTACACAATGAAAAGAAAAATCAAGAATACCAGTGATAGATGTACCAAATATATTAAACAATGAAAACTGAAAGAAGAATATCAGTGACAGCTGTTACCAAATATATTACACAATGAAAACAGAAAGCAAGAATACCAGTGACAGCTGTTACCAAATATATTACACAATGAAAACAAAAAGAAAGAATACAAGTGACAGCTGTTACTAAATATATTACACAATGAAAATAAAAAGAAAGAATAACAGTGATAGATGTTACCAAATATATTACACAATGAAAACTGAAAGAAGAATACCAGTGATAACTGCTACCAAATATATTACATGATGAAAACAGAAAGCAAGAATACAACTGAAAGATGTTACCAAATATATTAAATGATGAAAACAGAAAGCAAGAATACCAGTGAAAGCTGTTGCCAAATATATTACACGATAAAGACAGAAAGCAAGAATACCAGAGAAAGCTGTTACAAAATACATTACATGATGCAAACAGAAAGCAAGAATACCAGTGATAGCTGTTACCAAATACATTGCACGACGAAAACAGAAAGCAAGAATATCAGTGACAGTTATTACCAAATATATTACATGATGAAAACAGAAAGCAAGAATACCAGTGACAGCTGTTACCAAATATATTACACAATGAAAAGAAAAAGCAAGAGTACCAGTGATAGATGTACCAAATATATTAAACAATGAAAACTGAAAGAAGAATACCAGTGACAGCTGTTACCAAATATATTACACAATGAAAACAGAAAGCAAGAATACCAGTGACAGCTGTTACCAAATATATTACACAATGAAAACAAAAAGAAAGAATACAAGTGACAGCTGTTACCAAATATATTACACAATGAAAATAAAAAGAAAGAATAACAGTGATAGATGTTACCAAATATATTACACAATGAAAACTGAAAGAAGAATACCAGTGATAACTGTTACCAAATATATTACATGATGAAAACAGAAAGCAAGAATACCACTGAAAGATGTTACCAAATATATTAAATGATGAGAACAGAAAGCAAGAATACCAGTGATAGCTGTTGCCAAATATATTACACGATAAAGACAGAAAGCAAGTACACCAGAGAAAGCTGTTACAAAATACATTACATGATGAAAACAGAAAGCAAGAATACCAGTGACAGCTGTTACCAAATATATTACACGATGAAAACAGAAAGAAAGAATACCAGTGACAGCTGTTACCAAATATAGTACATGATGAAAACAAAACGCAAGAATACCAGTGACAGACGTTACCAAATATATTACACAATAAAAACAAAAAGCAAGAATACAAGTGACAGCTGTTACCAAATATATTACACGATGAAAACAAAAAGCAAGAACAGTGACAGATGTTACCAAATGTATTACACAATGAAAGCTGAAAGAAGAATACCAGTGATAACTGTTACTAAATATATTACAAGATGAATACAAAAAGAAAGAATACCATTGATAACTCTTACCAAATATATCACATGATGAAAACAGAAAGCAAGTATGCCAGTGATAGCTGTTACCAAACATATTACACAATGAAGAAAGAAAGCAAGAATACCAGTGACAGCTGTTACCAAATATATTACATGATGAAAACAGAAAGCAAAAATACCAGTGACAGCTGTTACCAAATATATTACATAATGAAAACAGAAAGCAAGAATACCAGTGATAACTGTTACCAAACAAATTACACAATGAAAACAGAAATCAAGAACACCAGTGATAGCTGTTACCAAATACATTACACAATGAAAACAGAAAACAAGAATACCAGTGACAGCTGTTACCAAATACATTACACAATGAAAACAGAAAGCAAGAATACAAGTGACAGCTGTTACCAAAAATATTACATGATGAAAACAGAAAGCAAGAATACCAGTGACAGCTATTACCAAATATATTACACGATGAAACCAGAAGGCAAGAATACCAGTGATAGCTGTTACCAAATATATTACACGATGAAAACAGAAAGCAAGAATACCGGTGACAGCTGTTACCAAGTATATTGCACAATGACAACAGAAAGCAAGAATACTAGTGTCAGCTGTTACCAAACATATTATACAATGAAAACAGAAAGCAAGAACACCAGTGACAGTTGTTACCCAAGATATATTACACGAAAACAGAAAGCAAGAATACCATTGACTGCTGTTAGCAAATACATCACACAATGAAAACAAAAAGCAAGAATACCAGTGACAACTGTTACCAAATATATTACATGATGAAAACAAAAAGCAAGAATAACAGTGATAGATGTTACCGAATGTATTACACAATGAAAGCTGAAAGAATACCAGTGATAGCTGTTACTAAATATATTACAAGATGAAAGCAGAAAGAAAGAATACCAGTGATAGCTCTTACCAAATATATCACATGATGAAAACAGAAAGCAAGTATACCAGTGACAGCTGTAACCAAATATATTACACAATGAAAAAAGAAAGCAAGAATACTAGTGACAGCTGTTACCAAATATATTACACAATGAAAACAGAAAGCAAGAATACCAGTGACAGCTGTTACCAAATAAATTACACAATGAAAACAGAAAGCAAGAATACCAGTGACAGCTGTTACCAAATAAATTACACAATGAAAACAGAAAGCAAGAACACCAGTGACAGCTGTTACCAAATACATTACACAATGAAAACAGAAAGCAAGAATACCAGTGACAGTTGTTACCAAATACATTACACAATGAAAACAGAAAGCAAGAATACAACTGACAGCTGTTATCAAATATATTACATGATGAAAACAGAAAGCAACAATACCAGTGATAGCTGTTACCAAATATATTACATGATGAAAACAGAAAGCAACAATACCAGTGATAGCTGTTACCAAATATATTACACAATGAAAACAGAAAGCAAGAATACCGGTGGCAGCTGTTACCAAGTATATTGTACAATGAAAACAGAAAGCAAGAATACTACGGACAGCTGTTAACAAACATATTACATGATGAAAACAGAAAGCAAGAACACCAGTGACAGCTTTTACCAAATATATTACACAATGAAAACAGAAAGCAAGAATATTGGTGAAAGCTGTTATTAAATATATTACACAATGAAAACAGAAAGCAAGAATACTGGTGACAGCTGTTACCAAATATATTACACAATGAAAACAGAAAGCAAGAATACCAGTGAGAGCTGTTACTAAACATATTACGCAATGAAAACAGAAAGCAAGAATGACAGCTACTACCAAATATATTACACAATGAAAACAGAAAGTAAGAATACCAGTGACAGTTGTTACCAAATATATTACACAAAAACAGAAAGCAAGAATACCAGTGACAGCTGTTACCAAACATATTACACAATGAAAACAGAAAGCAAGAATACCAGTGACAGCTGTTACCATATTACACAATGAAAATAGAAAGCAAGAATATCCGTGACAGATGTTACCAAATATATTACACAATGAAACCAGAAAGCAAGAATACCAGTGACAGCTGTTACCAAATATATTACATAATGAAAACAGAAAGCAAGAAAACCAGTGACAGTTGTTACCAAATATATTACATGAAAACAAAAAGCAAGAATACCAGTGACAGCTATTGCCAAACATATTACACAATGAAAACAGAAAGCAATAATAACAGTGACAGCTGTTCCCAAACATATTACACGATAAAAACAGAAAGCAAGAATACCAGTGACAGCTGTTACCAAATATATTACACAATGAAAACAGAAAGCAAGAATACCAGCGACAGCCGTTACCAAATATATTACACAACAAAAACAAAAAGCAAGAATACAAGTGACAGCTGTTACCAAATATATTACACGAAGAAAACAAAAAGCAAGAATAACAGTGATAGATGTTACCAAATATATTACACGATTAAAACTGAAAGAAGAATACCAGTGACAGCTGTTACCAAATATATTACACGATGAAAACAGAAAGCAAGAATACTAGTGACAGCCGTTACCAAATATATTACATAATGAAAGCAGAAAGCAAGAATACCAGTGAAACAGAAAGCAATAATAACAGTGGCAGCTGTTCCCAAACATATTACACGATAAAAACAGAAAGCAAGAATACCAGTGACAGCTGTTACCAAATATATTACACAATAAAAACAAAAAGCAAGAATACAAGTGACAGCTGTTACCAAATATATTACATGATGAAAACAAAAAGCAAGAACAATGACAGATGTTACCAAATGTATTACACAATGAAAGCTGAAAGAAGAATACCAGTGATAACTGTTACTAAATATATTACAAGATGAATACAGAAAGAAAGAATACCATTGATAACTCTTACCAAATATATCACATGATGAAAACAGAAAGCAAGTATACCAGTGATAGCTGTTACCAAATATATTACACAATGAAGAAAGAAAGCAAGAATACCAGTGACAGCTGTTACCAAATATATTACACGATGAAAACAGAAAGCAAAAATACCAGTGACAGCTGTTACCAAATATATTACACAATGAAAACAGAAAGCAAGAATACCAGTGATAACTGTTACCAAATTACACAATGAAAACAGAAATCAAGAACACCAGTGATAGCTGTTACCAAATACATTACACAATGAAAACAGAAAGCAAGAATACCAGTGACAGCTGTTACCAAATACATTACACAATGAAAACAGAAAGCAAGAAAGTGACAGCTGTTACCAAAAATATTGCATGATGAAAACAGAAAGCAAGAATACCAGTGACAGCTATTACCAAATATATTACACGATGAAACCAGAAGGCAAGAATACCAGCGATAGCTGTTACCAAATATATTACACGATGAAAACAGAAAGCAAGAATACTGGTGACAGCTGTTACCAAGTATATTGCACAATGAAAACAGAAAGCAAGAATACTAGTGTCAGCTGTTACCAAACATATTATACAATGAAAACAGAAAGCAAGAACACCAGTGACAGTTGTTACCCAAGATATATTACACGAAAACAGAAAGCAAGAATACCATTGACTGCTGTTAGCAAATACATCACACAATGAAAACAGAAAACAAGAATACCAGTGACAGCTGTTACCAAATATATTACGTGATGAAAACAGAAAGTAAGAACACCAGTGACAGCTTTTACCAAATACATCACACAATGAAAACAGAAAGCAAGAATACCAGCGACAACTGTTACCAAATATATTACATGATGAAAACAAAAAGCAAGAATAACAGTGATAAATGTTACCGAATGTATTACACAATGAAAGCTGAAAGAATACCAGTGATAACTGTTACTAAATATATTACAAGATGAAAGCAGAAAGAAAGAATACCAGTGGTAGCTCTTACCAAATATATCACATGATGAAAACAGAAAGCAAGTATACCAGTGGCAGCTGTAACCAAATATATTACACAATGAACAAAGAAAGCAAGAATACCAGTGACAGCTGTTACCAAATAAATTACACAATGAAAACAGAAAGCAAGAATACCAGTGACAGCTGTTACCAAATAAATTACACAATGAAAACAGAAAGCAAGAATACCAGAGACAGCTGTTACCAAATAAATTACACAATGAAAACAGAAAGCAAGAACACCAGTGACAGCTGTTACCAAATACATTACACAATGAAAACAGAAAGCAAGAATACCAGTGACAGTTGTTACCAAATACATTACACAATGAAAACAGAAAGCAAGAATACAACTGACAGCTGTTATCAAATATATTACATGATGAAAACAGAAAGCAACAATACCAGTGATAGCTGTTACCAAATATATTACATGATGAAAACAGAAAGCAACAATACCAGTGATAGCTGTTACCAAATATATTACACGATGAAAACAGAAAGCAAGAATACCGGTGACAGCTGTTACCAAGTATATTGCACAATGAAAACAGAAAGCAAGAATACTAGTGACAGCTGTTACCAAACATATAACGTGATGAAAACAGAAAGCAAGAACACCAGTGACAGCTTTTACCAAATATATTACACAATGAAAACAGAAAGCAAGAATATTGGTGAAAGCTGTTATTAAATATATTACACAATGAAAACAGAAAGCAAGAATACTGGTGACAGCTGTTACCAAATATATTACACAATGAAAACAGAAAGCAAGAATACCATTGAGAGCTGTTACTAAACATATTACACAATGAAAACAGAAAGCAAGAATGACAGCTACTACCAAATATATTACACAATGAAAACAGAAAGTAAGAATACCAGTGACAGTTGTTACCAAATATATTACACAAAAACAGAAAGCAAGAATACCAGTGACAGCTGTTACCAGACATATTACACGATGAAATCAGAAAGCAATAATACCAGTGACAGCTGTTACCAAATATATTACACAATGAAACCAGAAAGCAAGAATACCAGTGACAGCTGTTACCAAATATATTACATAATGAAAACAGAAAGCAAGAAAACCAGTGGCAGTTGTTACCAAATATATTACATGAAAACAGAAAGCAATAATACCAGTGACAGCTATTACCAAACATATTACACGATAAAAACAGAAAGCAAGAATACCAGTGACAGCTGTTACCAAATATATTACACAATGAAAACAGAAAGCAAGAATACCAGCGACAGCCGTTACCAAATATATTACACAACGGAAACAAAAAGCAAGAATACAAGTGACAGCTGTTACCAAATATATTACACGAAGAAAATAAAAAGCAAGAATAACAGTGATAGATGTTACCAAATATATTACACGATTAAAACTGAAAGAATACCAGTAACAGCTGTTACCAAATATATTACACGATGAAAACAGAAAGCAAGAATACTAGTGACAGCCGTTACCAAATATATTACATAATGAAAGCAGAAAGCAAGAATACCAGTGAAACAGAAAGCAATAATAACAGTGACAGCTGTTCCCAAACATATTACACGATAAAAACAGAAAGCAAGAATACCAGTGACAGCTGTTACCAAATATATTACACGATGAAAACAGAAAGCAAGAATACCAGCAAACGCCGTTACCAAATATATTACACAACGAAAACAAAAAGCAAGAATACAAGTGACAGCTGTTACCAAATGTATTACACAAAGAAAACAAAAAGCAAGAATACCAGTGATAGCTGTTACCAAATATATTACATGGTGAAAACAGAAAGCAAGAATACCGGTGACAGCCGTTACCAAATATATTGCACAATGAAAACAGAAAGCAAAAATACCAGTGACAGCTGTTACCAAACATATTACACAATAAAAACAGGAAGCAAGAATGACAGCTGTTGCAAAATATATTACACAATGAAAACCGAAAGCAAGAATACCAGTGACAGTTGTTACCCAATATATGGTACACGAAAACAGAAAGCAAGAATACCATTGACAGCTGTTAGCAAATACATCACACAATGAAAACAGAAAGCAAGAATACTAGTGACAGCTGTTACCAAATATATTACACAATGAAATCAGAAAGCAAGGATACCAGTGACAGCTGTTACCAAATGTATTACACAATGAAAACTGAAAGCAAGAATATTGGTGACAGCTGTTATTAAATATATTACACAATGAAAACAAAAAGCAAGAATACTGGTGACAGCTGTTACCAATTATATTACACAATGAAAACAGAAATCAAGAATACCAGTGATAGCTGTTACTAAACATATTACACAATGAAAACAAAAAACAAGAATGACAGCTGCTATCAAATATATTACACGACGAAAGCAGAAATCAAGAATACCATTGACAGTTGTTACGAAATATATTACACAAAAACAGAAAGCAAGAATACCAGTGACAGTTGTTACCAAATATATTACACGAAAACAAAAAGCAAGAATACCAGTGACAGTTGTTACCAAATATATTACACAATGAAAACAGCAAGAATACCAGTGACAGCTGTTATCAAATACATTACATGATGAAAACAGAAACAAGAATACCAGTGATAGCTGTTACCAAATACATTACAAGATGAAAACAGAAAGCAAGAATACCAGTGATAGCTGTTACCAAATACATTACACGATGAAAACAGAAAGCAAGAATACCAGTGACAGCTGTTACCAAATATATTTCACAATGAAAACAGAAAGAAAGAATAACAGTGACAACTGCTACCAAATATATTACACAATAAAAACAAAAAGCAAGAATAACAGTGACAGTTGTTACCAAACCTATTACACATTGAAAACAGCAAGAATACCAGTGACAGCTGTTATCAAATACATTACATGATAAAAACAGAAAGCAAGAATACCAGTGATAGCTGTTACCAAATACATTACACGATGAAAACAGAAAGCAAGAATACCAGTGACAGCTGTTACCAAATATATTTCACAATGAAAACAGAAAGAAAGAATAACAGTGACAACTGTTACCAAATATATTACACAATAAAAACAAAAAGCAAGAATAACAGTGACAGCTGTTACCAAACATATTACACAATGAAAACAAAAAGCAAGAATAACAGTGATAGATGTCACCAAATGTATTACACAATGAAAGCTGAAAAAGAATACCAGTGATAACTTTTACCAAATATAATACATGATGAAAACAGAAAGCAAGAATACCAGTGACAGCTGCTACCAAATATAATACATGATGAAAACAGAAAACAAGCATACCAGTGACAGCTGCTACCAAATATATTACACGATGAAAACAGAAAGCAAGAATACCAGTGACAGCTGTTATCAAACATATTACACAATGAAAACAGAAAGCAAAAATACTAGTGACAGCTGTTACCATATTACACGATGAAAACAGAAAGCAAGAATATCCGTGACAGCTGTTACCAAATATATTACACAATGAAAACAGAAAGCAAGAATACCAGTGATAGATGTTACCAAATATATTACACAATGAAAACTAAAAGAAGAATACCAGTGACAGCTGTTACCAACTATATTACAAAATGAAAACAGAAAGCAAGAATACAAATGACAGCTGTTACCAAATATATTACACAATGAAAACAAAAAGAAAGAATACAAGTGACAGCTGTTACCAAATATATTACACGATGAAAGCAAAAAGCAAGAATAGCAGTGATAGATGTTACCAAATATATTACACAATAAAGACTGAAAGAAGAATACCAGTGATAACTGTTACCAAATATATTACATAAGTAGAACAATACCTATTATACACCGGAATCCCTCACAGAAGAAATAGAAAGTACAAATATAAAACGAAAAAAACTGCAAAGGTACGGCTCCAGAATGTCAAAAAAACATATAAAAGTCCATGAAAAAATCTAATGAATCCAGTAAATATGAGCAGCTCTGTTTTAATAAGCACACACAAGCGCTTTCACGTATAGCTTCATCAGGTGAATAATTAATTCTACAAAAATACACCTTATATACCAAACATCACATAACACCAATTAAGATTTAAAAAGACATCACAATAAAACATGTGTAAATAACATACTATTATTGAAAATAACTAAATAAAAGGACATAAAAAATAAAACATATGAATATTCATCTACGTAAAGTTCTTTAATATAAAAGAGGTTTTATAGGGATGTAATCATTAAGACCATGTCCAAAATTAGCTCTAAGTCTTACAATCCACTGAGCCTCCATTTCTTCTGCTTTGGACCTGATATTACCACCCCTGATACTTAAAAAAGTCCTGCTTAGTACTACAAATTTAAAAGTATGTTGTTCATCTGTATTGACAACATGTCTCACTAGAGCATTAATATTACTGGATTTCTTTATATGGTATAAATGTTCCCTTATTCTTTCTTTCAGGGTATGGTCAGTTTTCCCCACATAGAATTTATTGCATATACATCAAGTAGCTAAATATACCACATGTGAAATTTCACAAGTAGCCTGTACCCTGATATCATAAAACTCACCCGTATATAGATGTTTAAAAAAGTTGTCACTAGATATATAGACATAATATCTACAGTGACCACACTGTTTGGTGCCTAAAACTGGTGGTAAATTAATTTGTTCCTTATTAATACATAATCTATTTTTCAACGACTTTTTATTTCTAAAAGAGAATTGAGGTCTCATACCAACAATTTCCCTAACATGTTCATCTGTCATTAAAATATTGCAATGTTCATTAATAAAATCGGTGCATGTAGTAATGTCTCAGGTATAACTAAAGGACATCCTGAGTTTATTATTGCAATCAAATTTGGTTTTAGGTAATTTTTCTGAAAAGTAAGACTTCAATTCAATTGCCAACATGTGTTCCACAGATCATATGAAGTTGAAAGCTCCGACTCCAGTTTTTCCTGAATAGGGATTGTCCCCCCCAAAAAAAACAGGATGCTGAGATACTCTTGACTGTGAAATTTGAAATATTCTGCTTTCAGTAGTGAACAAGTTAAAAATGGCTTTCAGTGGATTTGTCTAAAAATGTAAAATAAATATTCTGCTTTTCAGTGTAGTACAAAGTTCACCTAGTTTAAACTCTTGGCAAAATCATATAGCTTGGCATTCATTGTTATTAGAAATCAGAAGTAAAATATTTTATCTTTATAAACTATACAGTTTGTGAAATTTATTATCTACAAGCAGGTCAAAATGAACTCTTGTATGCAGCTGTGTCTCGTCAACAGGACATGCAAGATAAGAGCAAGGCTGGGGAGTTATTCTTCAAGAACAGAATGTTTTAGATATGGGAAACAAACTGTCATCAGACCAGCTTCAAAGGAAAGACTTATTATTCTGGCAAATTCTCTAAACTGCTGATGCAAGCAAGAAAGAGACTATAAAGTTTGGACTTCTTTTGTAAGAGAGACATTGATTCTTACAGTTTGATGCTGTAAGCTGAAGGGCGGTTTTGTTACATGTGTATCTTTCATTGTTATACTAGATGTTTACTTCATATGCAGCAAAGGAATGTTCATATCAGATTGAACCATCTCAATTGTCTTCACTGAGTAATGGTACAGACTACCTTTTAGTGTAGTAACAGACTATCTTTCAGTGAAGTAACATAAATTTTACAGCTCATCAAAAAGCTGAGATTTTTCAGTTAAAAAAAGGCAGGGAAGGAATGAAACTGTATCCTACAGAACACCTTTCTGGTGTACCAGATAAAACTACTGCAGTACATGCCATACAGACTTTTTCAGCTCAGAATTTGCAACATGATTTGCTGCAGGTCCAGACTAAGTTTGGACTGAAGGAAGAATTAAAGAAATGTACTCTTGTAGGACAAGGGCAATATTATAAAAAATGTTTTGAAGACAGTTCTAGTCTTCCTTATATTCCATACCAACAGGCATGACAGTTAGTGAAGTTTAATCATCAGGTAATGGGACATTTGGGCACATAAAAGTTATGGTCCATTGTAAAGATCAAGTACTGGCATCCACAGTTAAAGAAAATCTGTGATTTAGTGCATGCTGAATGCTTAATATGTTTGCAGGTAAATGCTCAGTTGAAAAAGCCACAGTTACTAAGGGTAATTCCAGCAGATGGACCTTGGCATGCCATCCAAATTGACTTTGCAGGTCCATTACCCACAGCTAAAGTTGGGTACAGGTATCTTCTGGTAGTAGTTGATGTATTCTCTAAGTGGGTAGAAGAAATTCCTACCAAAACAATGATGGCTAATACTACAGCAGAAGCCTTATGGAAACACATTTTTGTCATTGGGGATGGCCACGAGTTATCAAATCCGATAACGGACCACAGTTTGTCAGTAAACTGATGAAAGCACTATGTGATTTGCTTGGTATCCAGCAAAGATTTCATGTTCCTTACCATCCTCAGTCCAATGGGATTGTTGAAAAAATGAACAGGACTCTTAAGGAAAGTCTTAAGAGAGCTTGCTTGGAAGAAGGTGTAAATTGGGTAAAACATTTACCTGGAATCTTGCTGGGTGTCAGAGCAACTCTTCACAGTAAGACAGGAGTTTCACCTTTTGAAGTCATGACAGGTAGAAAAATGCCTGTACAATTGCCATTCGATCCTACTGTCAGTACAAATACACCATTACTAGAAATAGCTCAGCATCAACAATGGTTGAAAAATATTTCTGAATTGTGTCAAAGCCTATCACAAATGCAAGCATTTAAATTTTGATCAAAGGATCCTGTTATGCCAGAAGGAAACCTTCCCTCTGGGACACAGGTATTAATTAAGACGTTCCAGACAGACAGTCCATGGGAAAGCAATTGGCAAGGACCTTTTGAAATAACTGCTCAGCCAGAGCATCTAGTGTACAAAGTTAAAGGAAAGAAAAGGAACACAATGATTTTTGTTCACAGAGATCAGCTGAAAGTCATTAAGTGACTTCATATTTTGTGTTTTTTGCAAACACATGGCAAATGCCAATTTTTGCAGGCAAAGGCAGCAGGACAACTTCACTTGTCCATCTAATGCCGGTTCTACCTTTGGGCATGTAAACTTTCCCAGTAATATTACCTTTTGGTCCGCAGTTATGGGTCATGATTATATTCGACCAAATAGTCCTAAGGTAACCCTTGAATTTAATTCTAAAGTTTGTCTTAAATGTTGTCAATTTCATATCCCTTATTTGGGAAAAGGAAAAACTTAACAGGAATATCCAAAGGCAGTACAAACATTAGTTCTCACTTATATAAACACATATGGTAATGATACTACACAGGGGATAAGTATCACTCCCAATGGTACAGGAATAAGACTGAATTTCACTACTGGAATTTCTGTAATATGTATTAATAGCACAGCCATCACAGACTGTATTTTTTCTGTCCTGTGTTTTAAATCAGATATACCTGTTGCTCAAGCTGCTGCAGAGAGATTGACCTACTGCCAGCTTTAATATTGAGAAAAGAGAAGTGTTTATTCTCATTTTGTCTGCATTTTGATTTAATATCTCTGTAATCTGTACAACTGTACTTATTCTTCTTCTTGTGTGTTATAGCTGTACATCTTTTAGTGTTGACCTCAGTTGTAGTGAAATCCTTTGTCTGGAGGCCTTGTCTGTTTTCTTAGTGGCAGCACGTTTTCAGAACTAGTTTCATCCAGCCAAAATATTCCTGCACCTGTATTGTTTGGTTTCTTATCTTGTGTTTTAAATCAGATATACCTGTTGATCAGGCTGCTGCAGAGAGATTGACCTACTGCCTGCTGTGATATTGAGAAAAGATAAGTGTTTATTCTCATTTTTGTCTGCATTTTGACTTAATATCTCTGTAATCTGTACAACTGTACTTCTTCTTCTTCTTGTGTGTTATAGTTGTATATCTCTTAGTGTTGACCTCAGTTGTAGTGAAATCCTTTGTCTGGAGGCCTTGTCTGTTTTCTTAGTGGCAGTAAGTTTTCAGAACTGGTTTAATCCGGCCAAAGTATTTCTGCATCTGTATTGTTTGGTTTATGTCCTGTGTTTTAAATGCGATATACCTGTTGCTCAGGCTGCTTCAGAGAAATTGACCTACTGCCAGCTTGTGATAGTGAGAAAAGATAAGTGTTTATTCTCATTTTATGTCTGCATTTTGATTTAATATCTCTGTAATCTGTACAACTGTACTTATTCTTCTTCTTGTGTGTTATAGCTGTATATCTCTTAGTGTTGACCTCAGTTGTAGTGAAATCCTTTGTCTGGAGGCCTTGTCTGTTAAGTTTTCAGAACTAGTTTCATCCGGCCAAAATATTCCTGCATGTGTATTGTTTGGTTTCTTATCTTGTGTTTTAAATCAGATATACCTGTTGATCAGGCTGCTGCAGAGATATTGACCTACTGCCTGCTGTAATATTGAGAAAAGATAAGTGTTTATTCTAATTTTTGTCTGCATTTTGACTTAATATCTCTGTAATCTGTACAACTGTACTTATTCTTCTTCTTGTGTGTTATAGCTGTATATCTCTTAGTGATGACCTCAGTTGTAGTGAAATCCTTTGTCTGGAGGCCTTGTCTGTTTTCTTAGTGACAGTAAGTTTTCAGAACTGGTTTCATCCAGCCAAAGTATTCCTGCATCTGTATTGTTTGGTTTATGTCCTGTGTTTTAAATCAGATATACCTGTTGCTCAGGCTGCTGCAGAGAGATTAACCTACTGCTAGCTGTGATATTGAGAAAAGATAAGTGTTTATTCTCATTTTATGTCTGCATTTTGATTTAATATCTCTGTAATCTGTACAACTGTACTTATTCTTCTTCTTGTGTGTTATAGCTGTATATCTCTTAGTGTTGACCTCAGTTGTAGTGAAATCCTTTGTCTGGAGGCCTTGTCTGTTAAGTTTTCAGAACTAGTTTCATCTGGCCAAAGTATTCCTGCATCTGTATTGTTTGGTTTCTGTCCCATGTTTTAAATCAGATATACCTGTTGCTCTGGCTGCTGCAGAGAGATTGACTTACTGTCAGCTGTGATACTGAGAAAAGATAAGTGTTTATTCTCAATTTTTGTCTGCATTTTGATTTAATATCTCTGTAATATGTACAACTGTACTTATTCTTCTTCTTGTGTGTTATAGCTGTATATCTCTTAGTGTTGACATCAGTTTTAGTGAAATCCTTTGTCTAGTGGCCTTGTCTGTTTTCTTAGTGGCAGTAAGTTTTCAGAACTGGTTTAATCCGGCCAAAGTATTCCTGCATCTGTATTGTTTGCCTTCTGTCCTGTGTTTTAAATCAGATATACCTGTTGCTAAGGCTGCTGCAGAGAGACTGACCTACTGCCAGCTGTGATACTGAGAAAAGATAGGTATTTATTCTCATTTTTGTCTGCATTTTGATTTAATATCTCTGTAATATGTACAACTGTACTTATTCTTCTTCTTGTGTGTTATAGCTCTATATCTCTTAATGTTGACCTCAGATGTAGTGAAATTGAAATTGTCCTCAGTTGTAGTGAAATCCTTTGTCATCCTTTGAATTCCAGGGGCAACAATCACCCCTGCCAGGGGCAACAATATCCTAGACCTAGTCATTACCAACATGAGTGACCGGTGTTCCACACCTGAAGTCAACTCCTCGTTGGTCCAATCCGACCATAAGCTTATCACCCTTGATATCCATATCCCGCCCCCACCCCCCATTAAGGAAACCACAGTAAAAACATTCTCCAAACCCAACTTCATGCTTCTTAAGACAGAAGTGGTGAACTTCATGACACCCATGCAGATGGACAATACAGTTACAACTGCTGAATCCTACACAAATGCACTCTATAAGCACTTACATGAGTGCATGGATCGTGCTATCCCAAAGAGAACCAGGACGCTATCCTCCAAAAAAAGGAAGCCAATCTGGTGGTCCCCTGCCATAAACAAACTGTATAACAGAAGGAAGAAACTGTTGCAAAAGAGAGTAAAATCCCATGAGTGGAGGAGCTCCCTGGTCAGCCTCAGTAAGAAGCTGAAATCCCTTATAAGATCCACCAAAGCTAGCTACGAAACTAAAATCGCCATTAAATCCAAGGACAACCACAAAGCATTCTATAGCTATATCAAGAATCTAGATGGCAACACCCAGATCTGCTCTGAGTTACAGCACAAAGGTATGAAAATTACAGAACCAACTGATATTGCCAACATCCTGGCAGATCGGTTTAGTGCTAACTTTACCCCCCTCTCACCCCCTAAAGGGCCCATATCTATACAGGAAGAATGCAGAGTCCCTGTAATCACAACTATGCAGGTAACAGCTGCACTCTCTAAAGCCAAAACCACAGCATCCATGGGACCAGACAACATCCCAGGCTGCGTTTTACACGTACTTCAGAACAAACTGCCTCCCCACTTAAGCACCATGTTCAATAATAGCCTTGCATCAGGCTTTGTGCCCACTGAATGGCACACAGCAACAGTTATCCCACTCCACAAAGGGGGAGCCACCACTGATCCTGGAAACTATCAACCTATTAGCCAGATGAGCCTGGTCTGGTCTGCAAGGCCATGGAACGTATCATCATGGAACTCATAAACAAAGACATTGGTAACCTCCAAACTCAGGATCCCACCCAGTTCAGGTTTGTGAAAGGCAGGTCATGCCTCCTGAACCTGATCAACTTCTTTGAGGCAGTCACCAAAGCCGTGGATGAGGGTATGGTGGTTCACACAGCCGATCTTGACCTCGCCAAGGCTTTCAACACCATCCCCCATTCTGGAATTATAGCTAAACTCACTAAACTAGGTATAAATCCCTACGTCACAAGATGGGTTGCCAACTGGCTTACTGACACTACCCACACTGTAAAAGTTGCAGACTCCAAATCTAACCTCAAGGCAGTGACAAGTGGAGTGCCACAGGGTTCCTTCCTGGGACCTCTCCTGTTTGGTATCTACTTCTCTGAAGTACAGCCTAACACAGAAGGCCTCTGGCTGATGAAGTTCGCAGATGACTGCAAACTAGGAGCCATAGTCAAGTCCCCAAATGATGTGGACATCTTACAGAAGGGCTTCACTGAGACAGATGCCTGGTGTCAGAGCCATGGTCTCAAGCTCAATGCCAAAAAGTGCAGTGTCATCCCCCTTGGCAAAAACTCTGTACCCATGAACTACCACATAGGCAGCAATCTACTTAACACCGAATGTGTGATAAGAGATCTTGGGACCCAGGTGGACAGTAGTCTCTCCTTTGATAGTCACATCGCCACAGTAGTCAGGAAGTCCTTCTGCATGGCACACCTCATTATAAAAGGGTTCTCATCCAGGGAAAAAGAGGTCATTGTTCCCCTCTACTCGTCACTCATTAGATCCATTAAAGAGTACAATGCCCCTTTTGGAATGTACCTCACAAGACATCTGCAGCAGCTGGAAAGGCCACAGAAGTACCTCACAAAGAGGATTACTGGCCTCAAACAAATGCCCTACACTGACCGCCTCAAGAAACTCCAGCTTTACTCCGTAGCATATCGGCTACTCCGAGGTGATCTCTGCCTAACATATAAAGCTATGTCAAACCCAGAGCTGTTGGACATGTTACACCTAAAGAAATCCCAATCCCTCCAAGATACATGCTCTAGGGACCTAAACCTTGTCACCACAATAAACAGGATACGCTGGAGGGATAGATTCATGTCCCAGTGACTTCCCCTACTCTGGAACAAGCTACCCATCTATGTCAAGCAAAGTTCTTCATTAGCACTCTTCAAGAAAAATCTTGATGAGTGGATGGGAAACAGGAAATACACCCCGGGGATTACTTCTGTGTCTCTGCTGGACAGTGGCCCAGGAAAATATCTTTCTTGTGTGGTGTAAGCTAAGGTACCTTGCTGGCTAGACTTACTTAGGCCCTTGGTCTGATAGCCTAGTACCTACCTATGAACCTATGGAGGCCTTGTCTGTTTTCTTAGTGGCAGAAAGGTTTCAGAACTGGTTTCATCCAGCCAAAGTATTCCTGCATCTGTATTGTTTGGTTTCTGTCCTGTGTTTTAAATCAGATATACATGTTGCTCAGGCTGCTGCAGTGAGATTGACCTACTGCCAGCTGTGATATTGAGAAAAGATAAGTGTTTATTCTCATTTTTGTCTGTATTTTGATTTAATATCTCTGTAATCTGTACAACTGTACTTATTCTTCTTCTTGTTTGCCCCCACCCTCCCTGTTCTTGTTTTGGTGTTAGTGTTGGTGGCTCTGGAATTGCCGCCCCTCCTGTAAGTCTGTATTTGAACACACCTCTTGAGTCCATCTCATTTGCTCACTTAACCGAATACAGTGAGATCATATTCTAAGTCTAGTGTTCACTCTACATAATACAGAGAGAAGATTTGAGAAGGCCAACCCACTTAGGTTCTTCCTTCCTCTCTCCTTGCACTTTACTAACAACAAAAAAAATTAATCTGCTTTTACTGTATTTGTATTTCCTCCTACTTTATTTTGCTTTTGCCTCTTCTTAAAAGTACTCAATTTTATTTATTCTGCTGCACTTATTGCTGCTTGGTACCCGCGGTGGTGGTGCTGCGGTAGCATTGTCGTCTCACAGTAAGACGCTGTCCGGTTTGATTCTCAGCTAGAGCATCTTCTGCGAGGAGACATGCGTGAATGGGCGTACCTTCGTTGAAGGTTGTGCATCAGGCCTGACAAGCCGGTATGTAAAAATCAACTGCCAATCATTAGCGGACCGGAGTTCCGCTGTAGTGACCCCTAACCGGGAAAAGCCGAAAGACACGACAACAACAACAACTTATTGCTGCTTGGTAGTAGCCTGATTAAATTGTAACTGTTGTTCTATGTCTTTTGGTTTAAGCCTGGAATTGCTGATTGAAAGCTCAGTGTCTGCTATTCTAAAAGTGTATTAGTTCTGGTTTAAGCACTTGAGCTTCAGGCTGGTTATTCTACATTAAGAAGGTTTGTGGTCTGCACTATTGTGGGAGGAGAGGCTGGATTCTGCCCTTCTGAGCTGGGATTTTCTGGTCACAGGCTTATTGTGCCTGCTTATTCGAACTGCTTCTTTCTGAAATTGGTGCACCTTGTTGCTGTAGCACAGGACCAGATTCAGACCTGCTGAATCTAGCTTTGTTTGTATAACTTGAGCACTGATCAAGGCCATCTTTTTTGGAGAAGGCTCCCCTGCACCCTAGTAGGGGGAGTGTGTAGTTAGATCTTGTCTGATTGAAGACTGCTGGAACAGGGCTCAGTTTTGAGTTTTTTTCTGGTTAATTGGGTAACTTGTTTAAATCAGATTGTTCATTTTCTATTGTTTATATATATATATATATATATATATATATATATATATATATATATATATATATATATATATATAAATTGTACTTTATTCATCTGCTTTTACTGTATTTGTGTTTCTTCCTACTTTATTACTAGGGGCATTGACTACAACTCTGAACTGAGATATATAACAATAAGCATCTTTTTATGCGCATTTAAAGTGTTTTTTTTATTGTATCTGCTTTATTTTCTGAAAAAAATATATATACTTGTTTAGCGCCTTTCTAAGCTAGTATAGTCCAGTTTTCAGGTTAGTGCTGAATTCAGGGCTGTGTTACAAATTTCTGTGTTTGCCCATACCTTACTTGGATAGAAGGAAGTTTCTCTATTCGCCTGTGAGAGAGGGGAGCTTTGAGCAGCCTATCAGTCATGGAGGAGTGGTTTCAGCCCAGGAAATAGTAGTTTATTGGCCATTTTGGGCTAATTTCTCTCTCTTTCATTTCCCTGCTATAAAAAACACAATTTCCCGGTTTTGCACGCCGGGCAGCGCCACTATAACTATTCCCGGCTCCACAAAGTCTCCTCTTCAATTTTTCCCTTGGAACTAGGCAAACTTTCAACTTAAGCACTCAGGCCATTAATTTCTCAGCCCGGCACTTGCTCAAAACTCATAGCAAGCACTTATAAACACTAGCACTACAGAAGGACAAGGCTGTCTATTTGACCTTACCAGCCATTCAGTAAAACAGTTTACTGTACCTATCCAGGCATGTCCAAAGGGCAGTTTCAGGTGTACTCTCCAGTCCAACTAGTGAATCTGGGCATTTTGGGGCAATGTTATAACTGCCTCATGTACACAGACAACCCTCTCCTCCTACCACCAAACAATAATACATGTGAGAGATGCAATTATGCAGCCAAACTGGAGGCTAAACTCTCTCAACCCAAGACTGGATTAGACAGTCAAGAGGAGAAGGGAAATACTGGTATCACACCACCAGTCTCACACAGACCCATTAAACCAGCACCGGCAAAAAACACATGTAAATATACAAAAACATACTCGGAGGCTCTAAATAAAAATCTGCAAAAGCAACAGACCCTCCAAAGCAGACATCCAAGCAACCTCCACCCCTCCAACACAAACCGTGAAACACATAGTTCACAAAACCAGTGTGCCATGCAATCACAGCCCTCAAGGTAAAATAACATACCCAACATACTAGTAATAGGTGACTCTATAGTCAGGCACACTGACGTCCTACTCACTAGGCTGAATAAGCAGAAGGTTACTGTTAGCTGCCTGTCGGGTGCCAGGATCAACACAAGCACTCAGGTCACTCCAGAACAAGTACAAATATGACTCTGTCATTGTCTATGTTGGTGTGAATGACCTGAGCCGTACCTCCCTGGACTACATGAAAAGAGACATGGAACAGCTCTCTGATCGCGTAGCCTAGGCTGGTATGACCCTAACCCTGAGTAGCATCCTGCCCTCACCAAGAATGATACCACGGTATAAAGAAAAAATTATCAATTTCAATAATTGGCTAAGTTTCTGCTGTCATTCAAAGGGGATCCAGTGTCTGCCTGCCTGGGATGACATGCTCGACAAGCCACGCTGCTTCCCTAGAGATGGCTTGCATCTGTCACTATTAGGCTTTTGAATACTGGCCAAGGCTCTTGCCACCCCCATAGTGCCTTTTTTAGGCAAGGCTCAAAAGACAAACCCACCGCCATAAATAGCACAAGTAACAAAAATTTGAGGGTAATACTACTCAATGTCAGAAGTCTAAACCTCAAAATGCACTCACTCAAGGCACTCCTCAGTATGTAGAAAATTGATATATGTGCAGTAACAGAAACCTGGTTTAAGGCTCCAGAGAGCACACCAATACTACCAGGCTACAACTCATACCATACATTTTGGCCACAGAACCCGGACCAAAATACAAAAGGCAGGAGAGTATCCATATTCAACAAGGACACCTACACCTCCAGGTTAGTGCACAGCACGATGCTTCAGAGATTATCCACGTGCAACTAACAATGGGCAAAATTGCAATTTAAATTGCAGCTTGCTACAGATCACCCACCATGTCCCAGGACCCCCATTCCGCATTTCTGGAAACACTGGGTAACATAAAGGTCCTACCAAACACCCTAATATTGGGTGATTTCAACTACCCAAACATTAACTGGGAGAACTACTCAAGTACTAACTCCCTTGCCCAACATTTCCTAGAATTTATAAACTCAAACACCCTGGAACAACTGGTCAACACTCCCACCAGATGTGACAACATATTGGACCTGGTCATCACCAACATGGGCGACCGGTGTTCTACACTGGAGGTCAACCCCTCGCTGGTTAGATCTGACCATAAACAAATTACTTTGGATATCATCATTCCTCCCCCACCTCCGGACAAGGAAACCACCATGAAAAACTTTTCAAAAGCAAACTTCACATTACTTAAGATGGAGGTGGAAAGTTTCAAAGCCCCCATGCTAAAGGATAATGCTGTCCAAGCTGCAAAATCCTTTACTAATGCATTCTACAGGCACCTACAAGAATGCATGGATCGTGCTATTCCAAGCAAAACCAAGACTCACTCCTCCAAGAAAAGGAAACCAGTCTGGTGGACCCCTGCCATAAACAAGCTATACAATAGAAGGAGGAAACTAGTACAGAAAAGAGTAAAATCCCAAGAAGGGAAGACATCCAGATCAGTATCAGCTAGAAACTATGATCCCTCATAAAATCGTCTAAGGCGAGCTTTGAAAGAAAACTTGCTAAGGACTCCAAAGATAACCACAAGGTATTCTTTAGTTATGTCAATAATCTAAGTGGCAATGCTCAGATCTGCTCGGAGTTTGTGCAGAATGGCACAAAATACACTGAACCAACCAATATTGCCAACATCCTGGCAGACAGGTTCAGTGCAAACTTCACCCCCCTCTTACCCCCAAAAGGGCGCATAACCATACCAGAAGAATGTACAGCCCCTGAAATCACAGACACTCAGGTTAAAATAGCCAACTCCAAAGCCACAAACACAGCATCAATGGGACCAGACGGTGTCCAAGGCTGCATCCTACACGAGCTCAAAAATGAACTAACCCCTCACCTAAACACACTGTTCAAACTCAGCCTCTCCACAGGCTACATACCCATAGAGTGGTGCACAGCAACAGTTATTCCGCTCCACAAAGGTGGAGCCACAACAGACCCCGGGAACTATCATCCTATAAGCCTGACTAGCTTGGTCTGCAAAGTTATGGAGCACATCATTATGGAACTCATTAATAGAGACATTGGGAACCTCCAAACTCTGGACTCTACCCAGTTCGGCTTTGTTAAGGGCAGATCATGCCTCCTAAACCTGGTGGACTTCTTTGAGACAGTAACCAAGGCTATAGATGAGGGAAAGGTGGTACACACGGCCTACCTAGACCTCTCAAAGGCATTCAACACCATTTCCTATTCTGGTATTATAGACAAGCTCATCAGCCTGAACATAAACCCCTATGTCACAAGATGGGTTGTTAATTGGCTCATGGACAGAATCCACATGATGAGAGTTGCGGGAGCTAGGTCTGACTCTAAACCAGTTACAAGTGGCGTTCCCCAGGACTCAGTCCTAGGACCCCTCCTGTTCAGCATATATTCTCAGAGGTACAGACAAGCACAGCAGGACTATAGCTGAACAAGTTTGCAGATGACTGCAAACTAGGGGCTATAATTGACTCACCAACTGACACAGACATCCCCCAAAAGGGTCTCACTGGGATGGATACCTAGTGTCAAAATCATGGCCTCAAGCTAAATATCAAAAAGTGCATAGTTATTCCCTTTGGAAATAACAAAGTACTTACAAACTACCACATAGGTGGTAGTCCCCCTAAACGTAATAAGGGATCTGGGGACCCAAGTAGATAATAATCTCTCCTTTGGTAATCACATTGCCAAAGTGATTAGAAAATCCTTCTATGTGGCCCACCTAATCACAAAAGGGTTTGTATCTGGATCAAAAAAGGTCATTGTACCCCTCTACACATCACTCATCAGACCCATCATAGAGTACAATGCCCCATTTGGGATGTACCTTACAAGACACCTGCAACAGCTGGAAAGACCACAGAAGTACCTCACCAAGAGGATCATTGGCCTCGAATAGATGCCCTATGCAGCTCGACTGAAGAAACTCCAGCTGTACTCGGTTGCATACCGCCTGCTCAGAGGTGATCTCTGCCTGACATACAAAGCCATGTCCAACCCAGAATTGATGGACATGCTCCACCTAAAGAAAACCTTATCCTCTCGAGCCACATGCTCTAGGGATCTAAACCTCACCACAACAATAAATAGGATGTGCTGGAGGGATAGATTCCTGTCCCAGAGACTTCCCATGCTTTGGAACAAGATTCCAATCTACATTAGGCAGAGCTCCTCGCTAGCACTCTTCAAGAGAAACTTTGACGAGTGGATGGGAAACAGAAAGTTTACCCTGGGGATCACTTCAGTGGCTCTGCTGGACAGAGGCACAGGGAACTAATCTAAGGGGGCAGTGAAAGCCAACACATTCTGGCTAGGCTTATAAATGCCCTCGGGCAGATAGCCTAGTACCTACCTATGAACCTATATGTGATATCCATATTGACAGGTAAACCTACCTCTGTTCATACAGATCATTTGGTTAAAATCTCTTCTATCTGTAAAAAGGTAGGTAAACAGTATCAAAAAGTTATGGCACATTTTAACATCACATTTCCAGACACAGGCAGGTGCCGATATAAAAGAGCATGGTACAACACTTTGCTGAGAGGTTTGGGTACTGGAATAGGGGCTTTTAATGCAGCTGATATTGAAGTTTTAGCTAATCGATTAAAAACAGTGGGGGAAGATGTCTCTCAGATTGTATATTTACAAACTTTCTGGAATCCAGACATATGGAAAGCACATCTGCATAATATAAATTATCAGCAGCAATTTTTAGGCAATTACGATGCTATGCAGTTGCATCAGTTAAAATTTGATGGCAACATGATTACTTTTGTAACTTGGACAAAATGCACTTTGCAATCTTTGTATGTGGATATTCAAAAGAATAAAATACAAACTGAATTGATGTTACAGAATGAAAATGTTTGGCGACAACTGTTTCATAAATGGATACCTGATACGGATTGGAAGTAACATATTGTACTCCGCAATACAGCACATGACAGTTTTCACATTATAATGTTACTGATACCACTGTTATGTGTCAATTTACTGTATTATCTATAAAATTTCTCATACCAAAAGGGTATGAGTATTGGTTGCCACAATTTGAAGGTAATTATATAGATATGAGAGAAAAACACATAAAATTGAGTACTGTACACAGACTGAAAGTGGGTTAATTTGTGGGCAGCATTTGCCTGTCTATGGACCATGCTTATTGCAGCACTCTGTTAATTTGTGCAAGTGGAACATTATGCCTTCTTCTTTTCAAATGTTTATAGAAGTAGCTCCCCAGTATATTTGTCTGGTTACAGATCAGGATGTAGGTCATAATTTACAATTACATTTCGTAGGATGTTTATCACATGTTGATTTCCTTAATTGGAATAATCAGAGCTATGTGTTTACTAAAACCATAGAAGTGAATACTTCCATAAACTAGAGTTATGATTTAATACAGCTTTCCAATATATCTGTATCTTTGGATAATTCAGGGAAAATAATGAACAATACTAAGATTCTCAGAGAGTATTTGGAAAAAAGAAATAAAAGTATTCTGTATTATGAGGCACTAAGCATCATTGCAAAAGATAAATTACTTAGTTTGACTGAAAAGACTAAAAAAGACACTGCTCACAATTGGTAGGATATCTTTACGGGTTAGTCCACATCAGGAAAAAATCTGTTAAATTCGTTAATACATCCTGTAGTAGTAGTTTTAGGCATTATAGTCATATTAACTATCTGGAATTGCTATCTAAGTTGTCATTTGCGAAAAACTTACAGAATCCAACAAATCATGATGGTTAACCTGGATAAATTGGAAAAGGTTTCAATGTGTGCAACTGAAGTCGAAAATGAACAGTCATTTTATGCTTTTTAATTGAAAAGAGGGAATTGTGAGATTTGAAATATTCTGCTTTCAGCAGTGAACAAGTTAAAAATGGCTTTCAGTGGATTTGTCTGAAAATGTAAAATAAATATTCTGCTTTTCAGTGTAGTACAAAGTGCACTTAGTTTAAACTCTTGGCAAAAGCATATAGCTTGGCATTCATTGTTATTAGAAATCAGAAGTAAAATATTTTATCTTTATAAACTATGCAGTTTGTGAAATTTATTATCTACAAGCAGGTCAAGACAAACTCTTGTATGTAGCTGTGTCTCATCAACAGGACATGCAAGATAAGAGCAAGGCTGAGGAGTTATTCTTCAGGAACGGAATGTTTGAAATATGGGAAACAAACTGTCAGCAGATCAACTTCAAAGGAAAGACTTAGTATATGGCAAATTCTCTAAACTGCTGATGCAAGCAAGAAAGAGACTATAAAGTTTAGACTTCTTCTTTTGTAAGAGAGATATTGATTCTTACAGTTTGATGCTGTAAGCTGAAGTACGGTTTTGTTAAATGTGTATCTTACATTGTTATACTAGACGTTTACTTCATATGCAGTAAAGGAATGTTCATATCAGATTGAACCATCTCAATTGTCTTCAATGAGTAATGGTACAGACTACCTTTTAGTGTAGTAACATAAATTTTACATTGACCACTAAGAGTAATGCTTGGTGGTCTGCTGTATGAGTAACCCCTGATCCCCATGTTACTATTGGCGCTGTTACTGGTAACAAAGTGTTACCACTCACTAGGATTCCAGATGTTACATTTACGACGCAGCTTTTCCTATAATAAAGGAACCACAAAGACTACAGAGACATTTCTACTATGACTATGAATGTAATGTGACCTTAAAATAGTTACAAAGAATAAACTACTTTGAAAGTAGACATGAAGAACTCAGAATGCTGACACAGTTTAACTGTTAGACACACCAATAAAAATCAGCAAGACTTCCCAGTCTCTGTTCTTACCAACCAGCCAATAACTGAAAACTATGTCCCCTCCATTTGAAAAAAAATATTTTGTAATCCCACTTTACAAAGGCTGTTCATCCACTGAGTTTACTAACTACAGACTTATTTAAAATTCTATCATGTCTTTCAGAAATGCTACAGAAATGCATTCATATAGTTTTTAACTAATAATTTCCTTTACTAAAACACTTTCAGTCCCAATTACATTACTACAACAGCTCTTCTTATAATTAACTGAAATAGAAATGAAGGCAGATTAGACTCCTTACTTTTTTTCGACTTAGCCAAAACATTCTTTGCAGCGACCCACCAAAAACTTCTCTCTGAATTTGCCTTCCTTGGCATCAGCCTTTTGTCTCTTTCTTGATTCCAAGGCTATCCCTTCAGTCTCCAACAGACAATTAAATGGCAACAAGATCTTTCATCATTCCAAACAGTAACTGTTGGTACTCTCCAAGACTATATTCATCCCCCTTCTGCTTAACTTTTTCACAGACTTCATACAGCCATCAAAATTCCCACTTGTATACAATATGTTGATGATTCAAGCCTTATCTGCACTGCCCCTTACCTAAATTTCAGGAGATCACCTAGGACTCCTTCTCTGCAATTGACTCTTGGCTCAAAAACTCCCAATTACTCCTCAGACCCACTAAGAACAAATTTATTCTCTTAACCCTAAAACAATTCCTTAACTAGAATCATGAATTTCACATCACCTCATGCAACAACAGAATTACCACACTGCAATGACTACCATAGCACCAACCTACCTTCTTCTGACACTACTATATGCTTTCCCTGGACATATTCACTGCTTATCAATTTAAACTGACCTCATGCTGAACTTGAATAGCTAAATTGACAACCAACCTTTTTTTTTTATAAAACACATCACTGTCTCACATTAAAATGACTAAACTGGCTTGAACTCCCAAAATAATTTACTTACTCACAACTAATCACTGCTCACAAAGTTTTACACTCTCCTTAGAAATGCACACCATTAGATACCATTCAGCTGTACTGTTCCCCTACTATAGGCCTCTGCTCTAGCAATAAACTCTACCAGCTATCAGTTAATCATACAACACACCTTTAAATGCCCACTAGCCCGACTATGTGTCAGCAGTAAAGAACAACATTTATACGTATATTAAACAAGTTGAAAGGGTAAACTGTTTCAAAATGTTGCACAAACAGCATGTAAATCAATGCTGGCTCTGCTCCAACTGCTAACTGGACTTCCCCCAATTCTTTTCATTGCCTGAACTAAGACATCTTCTCCATTCTGTACTTTCTTTCTGCCCTCCACCTATATAAGTATAGTACGAGTCCCTGTACTTTCTTACACCCCATCTCCTAGCTGTAACTGTCTCCACTACCCACCTTCTTTATTCTGCTCTGTCTGTCTATCCTATATCTGTTTTCCTACCTTTTCAGCCTCACATCTTCAAAATAAAATAGAACTGTCTTTTCCAGCCCCCCTATATAAACTTAGCTTTTAGCGATTTAATTAATTTTATTTCACTCTTCAAATTTTCCCTTGAAACTACCTTCCTCGACCTATACTACTCATCTAATCACCTATAACTAAAAGATCATCTCTACTTGACTCTAAGTAGACTATTCTCTATCTGTTAAACCTATTTTTAAAGTTTTTGTCTATCCTTCTAGCATGTCGAGGGATCAGTTGCTAGTGTCATCTCCTGCTCAGCTGGTGAACCTGGGAATATTGAGGCAATGTTACAATTGCCTCATGTACAACCCTCCTCCTCCCACAAAACACAAATACATAGATGCAACTATTCAACATAGGACTGGCAAGACCAGTCAGGATTACCACACACTATAGACCCAGTCTCACATAGTACCATTACAACCTCAAATCATACACATAAACACACAAAGACATACTAGGCTCTGATCAAAAATCTACCAAAACAGCAGAGGCCACCAAAGCAGACACCCAAAACCACCACCTCAGAACACAACACCTGCAACACATAGACCTCACAGTCAGAGTGTCAAACAGCAAACACAATGCCAGACACACTAGTCATTGGTGACTCCATAGTCAGACACACTGATGTCCCGCTCACCAGACTGAGTAAGGAGAAGGTCACAGTAAGCTGTCTGTCGGGCGCTAGAATCGCACTCAGGTCTCTCAACAGCAGGTACAAATATGACTCAGTCATTGTCCACGCTGGTGTAAGACTACATGAAAGGAGACATTGAGGAGCTCTCTGATTATGTAGCCCAGGCAGGTATGACCCTGACCTTGAGCAGTATCCTACCTTCACCAAGAATGATGCCACAATACAGAGATAAGATGATCAGCTTTAACAATTGGCTTAAACACTGGTGTCATTCAAAGGGGATCCAGTATCTGTCTGCCTGGGATGACATGCTCCTGGGATTCCGGATATTGGCAAAGGCTCTTGCCACCCCATAGTGCCTTTTTAGGCAAGGCTCAAATTCTAAACCTACCACCCTAGAACACAAAAAGGAAATAAACTAAGGGTAATGCTGCTCAATGCCAGAAGTCTAAATCTCAAAATGCGGCCCTTCTCAGTATGGAGAACATCGATGTCTGTGCTGTAACCTGGTTCAAGGCTCCTGAGAGCACCCCAGCGCTATCAGGTTTTACCTCATATCATGCTTCGGGCCCCCAAATCAGGAAAATACCAAGAAAGGAGGGGTATCCATATTCATCAAGGACACCCACACCTCAAGACTGGTATGATGCATCGGAGACCATCCAGGTGCAATTAACCGTAGGCAAGACTGCTCTGCAAATAGTAGCATGTTACAGGCCACCCTCACAAACTCAGGAACCTCATATGGCCTTCCTGAAAACACTAGAGGGATAAATGTATCACCAAACACCATCATACTAGGTGACTTCAATTACCCAAATATAGACTGGGAACACTACTCAAGCCCAAACACCCAAAAGTTCCTGGAATTCATAAACTCAAATGCCATGGAACAACTAGTCACCATCCCACAAGAGGAGATAACATACTCGATCTCATCATCACGAACATGGGAGCACAATGTTCAACACCTCACTGGTGAGATCAGATCACAAACTAATCTCGCTGGAGGTCCTCATCCCACCCCCACCTGAAATAAAAGACCACAGTAAAGAACTTCCCAAAAGCCGACTTCACACTTCTAAAGACTAGTGTGGTCTCCGAATCACTTACAAATGCCTTCTACCAGCACCTGCAGGACTGCATGGATAAGGCAATCCCAAGCAAAACAAAGACTCTTTGTACCAAAGTCTGGTGGACCCCAGCCATAAACAAACTCTACAACAAAAGGAGGAAGCTACTACAAGATAGAGCAAAATCCTTAAAAGGTAAGACACCCTTGATCACTATAAGTAAAAAACTAAGAGCTCTCATAAAATCATCCAAAGCAAATTTCGAGAGAAAAATAGCTAAAGACTCAAAAGACAATCATAAGGCCTTCTTTAGCTATGTTAGAAACCTAGGAGGAAACTCCCAGATATGCTCAGAACTAGTTCAAAATGATGTGAAGATTACTGATCCTACAAACATTGCCAACATACTGGCTGACAGGTTCAGTACAAACTTGAGATATCTATACCAAATGATTGCAGCCCCCAAACATCTCCAGCAGTGAGAACTGCTCTCTCCAAGGCAAAAAACACAGCATCCATGGGACCTGATGGTGTCCCCGGCTGTGTGCTCCACGAACTCAATGAGGAATTAAACCCACAGCTAGGACAGCAGTTTAATCAAAGTCTTACCTCTGGATCGTGCCAGGGGGTGGCGACTGCAACTGTGGTCCCACTTCACAAAGCCCATTAGCTTGACAAGCCTTATCTGCAAAGCCATGGAGAGGATCATAATGGACCTCATAAATAAAGACATTGGGAATTTGCAGACTTTGGATCCAACCCAGTTTGGCTTTGTCAAAGGCAGATCATGCCTTTTAAACTTGGTTGACTTAACAGTCACCAAAGCCATTGATGAGGGAAAGGCAGTCCATACAGCCTACCTCTATCTGGCCAAGGCCTTCGATACAATACCCCACTCGGGTATCATTGAAAAACTCATCAGCTTAAATGTTAACCCATACATCACAAGATGGGTTGCAAACTGGCTGAGTGACAGAACCCACAGGGTCAGAGTTGCTGGCGCCATGTCAGACTCAAAGCCTGTCACAAGTGGTGTCCCACAGGGCTCAGTCCTGGGCCCACTCTTGTTTGGCATCTACTTTTCTGAAGTACAAGCAAACACAGGAGGGTTATGGCTGACAAAGTTTGCAGATGACTGCAAACTAAACACATCTGACACAGATATCCTTCAGAAGGGTCTCACAGAAACGGATAACTGGTGCCAGAGCCATGGCCTAAAGTTAAATGCCAAAAATGCATAGTCATAGGTTACCTAGCTACCAAATAGGAGGCAATCCACTGAGCACAGAAGAAGTTATCAGGGACCTGGGGACCCAGGTTGATAGTAGTCTGTCATTCGACACCCATGTAGCTAAAGTAGTTAGGAAGACCTTCTACATTGCCCACCTTATCATGAAGGGATTCTCATCTAGATCAAGGGAGGTTATAGTCTCCCTTTACTCATCACTCATCAGACCAATGATTGAGTACAATGCCCCATTTGGAATGTATCTGACCCGACACTTGCAGCAGCTGGAGAGGCCACAAAGTTCCTCACCAAAAGGATAAAGGGTCTCAAAATCTATCCTATGCTGCCCGACTGAAAGAACTCCAGCTCTATTCAGTCGCCACCGCTTTGCTCAGAGGTGACCTTTGCCTAACATACAAGGCCATGTCAAACCCAGATTTGATGAATATGCTTCACCTCAAAAATCTAGATCCATCAGAGCCACAAGGGCGGAGACTTAAAGGATAGATTCATCACCCAAAGACTCCTATGCTGTGGAACAGAATTGAGGCAGAGCAGGCCTTGTTCAAGAGAAATCTTGACCAATGGATGGGAGATCGCAGATATACCCCAGGGATTACCTCAGTGTCACTGCTCGACAGAGGCACAGCAAAATAATGGGTATAGTTCCCCATACTAAAAAACAATGGCAGATAGCCTAGTATGAACCTATGAACCTATGAACTCCTTTAATTTCTCAACAGAACAGATTTCAGCCTTCTAAATATATTCTTACTTCATGCTATAGAATTGTATAATTGTTGTCACTGAACTATAGTTGTGTAAAATGGCGTCAATTAACCTATTTTTTATAACATTAGTGTAAAAAATTACTAATTATGTATTCATGTAATTTTATGGAATTTTTAACCCTGGGCATCTACTGAAAATGGACATTGTCCAATTAGATTTTTTCCTATTAAACAAAAATAACAAAGAAGTAAATAAATAATAGTATCCGTCTCAACAAGCAGTATGGGAAATGTAGTCATCAATTTATTTTTGACTTCTATTTTGTAAGCAGAGTAATCTTGATGATTGAGAAGAGACTGTTTTCTGAAGAGGCCTGAAAAAATGATACACTACATGATGGTACAAAAGCCTGGGATTCTTTAAGGTACTGCTGCATACACACAGTACCCTTTCTCAATTCGGAAACCACCCTAACATGGTGCTGCATGTTCTTCTACCATGAAGATGTGTAGCATTAAGTAGGGCTGTCACCCTGGCCATGCTGAATGCTAATGAGGCATTTTGCGGGAGAGGTATATGGTAATTAGCCATGTGATCTCTCCCTGGAACCAGCTTCAGCAAGGTATCTACATGACCAAGCATTTCAAGAAATTGCTTGGCCATGTAGATCAGTACAGCCATCCCCACCATGCTGTGGAACTGAACACGGTCTTTGCCTGCCATGAATATGATATGAGGATCACGGTTGGAGGGAATCCATTAAATCTCCAAGGAATACTCTTACGCCAAATGCTGTAATGGCACTGACAGCACAACTGGGATTGTGGGGGTGGGAGGATGGAGGGAATTTCTAGGCTGCCAGGGATTACTCTTAAAGAGCCATAATGGCCCCAACAGCAGTACAGGAGTTGGGGGAAACACTAGACCACTAAGAATTACTCTTAAAATGCCATAATGGAACCAATGGCAGTACGGCAATCAGGGATGGGGGGAAGCACTAGATACCAGGGTTTACACTTAAAGTGCCATAATGGAGATCAGGGGCGAGGGAAGCCAATGGACACAAGGGAATACTTAAAGGAAGTGCCATAATGGTGCCATCAGCTGAATAGAGATTAGGGGTGCAGGAATACACTAAATCAGCAAGGCATTATAGGTAGGTGCCGGAATGGAACTTCCACTATTATGGGGTTGGGAAATCACTAGACATGATAGATACAGGTACAGAGACTGTGGTGTGTGTGTGTGGGGGGACAATGATTAGGGGGTATGCCACTGCCTATATGAGTACCAGTTTACTACCATGATTGGCAGATCAGCAGTAAATGTGATTCAAAGACATGCAAATTAGCTGATAATGAGATCTTATTTCATTATGGCTGACATGTCTCTGAATCAAAAACAGGCACATTATGAGAGAAGGACCTTTTTAGCACAAGCTCAATGGCTTGTGTTAGGCCCTTTAATAAATCCCTGGGAATTTTGTAGTGTATATAGTATTATTAATATGCACAAAAATATCATGCATTTGACACAGCACAGTTAGTACTAAAACAAATTGAAAGATGTAGAGCACAAATGAGCATGGATAGTATATTAAAACAGGATTTCAGAGCTGTAAAATCATATAACAAACTACATAGTTAGCATATTCAAGAAAATTTTAATTTTAAGTTATACACAGAAGTGAAGGGTACTGCTAGAAATATTAGGCATACTGGAAAAAGTACAGTTTCCATTCGAACACTGGGTATGTGGGTAAAGGACTAAGGAAGTACATTATCCATTTTTGATTAACAGCATTTTTTATCAGATATTTGGAATAATACTTTTGACTGGATAGGATTAGCCACTTTAATATAGCATAAGCACAGACTTGTCTTTAAGGCTTTTCCCGGAACTCCAGTCTGCTAATGATTGGCAGTAGATTTTTTTTATGGTGCCGTGTTGCCAGCCCGACGCCCAACCTTCAGCGAAGGCACGCCCATTCACACATATCTTTCGAACACCACTTGACCGCGGGGAGGACATGCAGACTCCACACAGAAGGCACTCCAGCCGAGAATCGAATAGGAGAACCTCTTGCTGGGAGGCATCAACGCTACCGCTGCACCACCGTGGCTGTTCATAAGCACAGACTTGGCTGGTCATATAATGCTAAAAGAAATAGAAATAGTTTTATTAAACATCAATCTGCAAGTGAGCTATGGTCATTGTAATCTTAGCTAAAAATAATATATTTAGTCTCTGATTTAGAAAAAGCCTGAAAGCAATATATGGTTCCATAAGTAGTCAGCGATAGGGTCCTTTAAAGGTATAGTTCCTGTTTTTTTATTTTTTATTTTTACCACAAGGAATGCTGACTACTGAGTGCCCCCTCAAACAAGCATACACGCTACAAGAGGGACCATCATATAGTCAGTTATGAGGGTGCATTGTGCTCTCTCTCTCTCTGGCTAACCCTGCTCATGGTAGTAACATGAGCACTTGAACCATCACAAGGACTGCTTATACCCCTTTGTCTGGGTCTCCTTCAGATCTCTGAAATCCCATTTCACTGAGACTAAATCACCTAAATTTCACAACACTGACAACTCATTTCACTGAATCTCATTTCACTGACAGCTTACAATGCTAAATTTCAAAAGGCAAAATGGAAAACCATAGACAAACACACTCACAAAACTAATGACTACCTCTTTCCACAACTTAAAAACTACTTACTTATTCTCTTAACAGAAACCAGACAATATAAAACTAAACTAAGTGTGAGGCTATGCCCCCACACCTCCCAACGTGGGGGGCTGTGCCCCCCACACCCTCTAACTATATATACTAACTCCAGGATCGCACCAGAGTGGGGAAAAGGGCATACACCTTTTACTTGCCTCAGAGTACTCTACATGCTGTCACTACTGCTGGGAAGTCTATAGTTTACAATTCAGTGAAATGGGATTTCAGTGATCTGAAGTAGACCCCTTTGTCTACTCATGTATGCACTTCTACATGCACTGACAGCGGCTACTATCACAGGCTTGGGCATTCCTGCACACATTTTCCTGATATCAGCTCCCTGCCTCATGATGGGCCACTGCTCTCCAGCTAAGACACTCTCACCAGACCAGCACTGCAAGCCAACTGTAAACCACTGTCCCTCCCCAAAAGATAGGCACACCTCATCCTCCTTGTTGCTGCCATCTAACCCTCAAAGCACTAGCTGAACTCGGTTCACCAGGCATGTAGTCAGGGCTTTATCCCTCTATGCTACCTCTGCAGGCATACAGTTCTTGGGTATTTGAACCACTGGTTCAAGTTTCTGAGAAACATACTCCAAGAAACCGTATTTGTCTTATTAAAGTACATTCACATGTCCTGCTGTATCTTGAGCCCTCCCAAAAGGCATTCACATTAGGGAATTTCATTCAAGCAGCATTCATTTTGACTATCATTCTTTACTTTTTATTGTATAAAGTACACGTATTACAAATCTTTGCCTTTCACAGATTACAGAAGGGCTGCACTTATAAATTAAATCATGCCTTTTCTGAAATAAACTTGTAACAGCAACATAACTTTGAAGTGCTTTCAGATATTATTCAAAGTTAAATGACCGAACTTAAATAGTTCATTAAATTTCAATAACTCAGAATTCTTCTCAGTTTCATTCATACAGAGCATCTGGGCCTTCCCTGCCTGTGTCTTTGACCTCGCTTCAGGCTATCTTTCTTAAGGACCCCTGCTTCTCTGGTCTGTGACAAGCCCTTGCCTCTATACTCTTTTCAGGCCATTATCTAGGCATCAGGCTCACACCTGCATAACTCAATTAGATGTGTCCCTTCTTGGGTATTCTTCCTGTAAAACTCCTCTGAACTAGACCCTTGCGTGCATCCCACTGTAATCTCTGCTGTGAGAGGCAAATTTCTCATCTGCTTCCATCTTCCATTCAATTTTTTTAGAATTCATGTTATTTTGACTCCACCTACTTGAATCTTATTGAATGACAGGGGTTCCGACTCTTCTGTACTGCAGTCCTTAAGGACGAATGTTAACTGATAAATATAGTCTCTGCTTTTCATCTCTGGTCTGCACAACCAAATTCAGAAGACATTTTGATGATTCCTGAGGCATAGAGACAGCATAAACTGTTTTGTCACAGCAGTTGTAGACCCCCCCTGTAAAATGTCTTTACTTTTTGCTGTTTCCATAATATTAACCTATTAACTGACCAATAATGTTAAGACAGGGTCTGCAATTCGAACTGCTGCTCTACCAAATTAGCAAGCTGTATACCCCTCAAACACACACAGATGCAAAAAGAAATGTGACGCAACTTTTGTAATTCTCTTTGTACTGTGTATGAACAGAAGGTTTATACAATGAGTACGTGAGACAGTTCCATTTGCTCACAGGTTTTTCTGCATTTCTTAAGGGAATGAAGATTCATGACATGAACTCTGATTTAGTTACTCCTCCAAGTCTGCTGAAGAGTCACATCAAAGCAGGTGCAAGTCTTGTCAATAATTATGTTCCTTAAGCAGCGAGTAACAGTTTTAGAACCACAACCATCTTGGCTGCTTTCTAAAATGGTGGAAGTTAAGCTTTATAGCAGTTTCTTTTCCCTCATAGCTTCCTGATGAGAGCATATCAGACTTGCACTCAAGTACTGGAATCCTCCAAGTTTGTCTGCCATGCAACATAGCATTTTCACCACCACTAAATTGGTTTAAACATATGTTAAACTTGATGTGATACAGGACTGTTAAACATTCTTTGACACAAGATTATTAAATATTCTGTGAGAAAGGATTATTAAACATTTGGTGACACAGGATTGTTACATTTGATGAAAAAGGATTATGAATGTTGTGTGTCAGATGCCACATCAGAAAATCTAGCAGACATTATGTGTTTATCTTATACAGCGTTTTGCAAAGGGGGTTTACTTAAATTCGAGGGCTCTGTTCCTTACAGAAAAATACAAAAATACATGAAGTGCCTGGAATACAGCAGAAAACATGCACTCATTGCTGTTTAAATGGTGCACTTTGGAGAATCAAGAAGCAAAATGAGGGAACCCCGACCCAGTACGCTGCATCAAGGCAGTTAGTGACTCAATTAGTTCTTATTGATTCAGCAACTCGGGTGCGGAGATGAGACTAAGCAGCTGGGAGTGTAGCATCCTTGAACCTGCTCATGTGCCCCAGAAGTGAAGGGAACAGCCCGTGCCAGTCTCAGCTGAGTCCTTGTGTTGATCCCAGATATGAGAACATCACTAATACCTCAGGAGATAGAGCTGCTCCTGGTAAAGACTTGCTGACTTAACTGTTATTCTTGTTTACCTGCACAAACCAGTCTCCCAACCCTGCCAGATCTTCGACTCATCAAAGCTCCATGACCATAATTTAATAGGGAGAAGACAGTTTATTTATTTTCCCCATATTTAGAGATCATAATAGTAAAATAAAGCGTCTATATTACAACTTTGAACTAAAATATCGAACATTGTAATATTGATCCCTAAAGTTCAAAAGTTGAAAATAGCTAAGTCACAGCCCAACAACTTTTTTCCAAGGAAAAAAATGGTCCGTTTTCGGGGCTATGCTATTTCCTCCACTGTGGTGTGATTTCGAAGTTGGTATATTTAAGTAGGGGGGTGTGGGGGGCAAAGCCCCCCCATGTTGGGGGTGTAGCCCCCCACTTTAGTTTACATTTAAGGTTAATTTTTTTTTTGTCACGGAACAGCGATTTTTTTTCCATGGGGAAAAAAATCTCTGTTCTGTGTTTTCGGTTTTGTTGGGGTTTGGACCTTAGGGTTCGATATTTTAGGGTCTATATCACAACGTCGAACTTACAAAAGTTCGATCGTTGTAATAAACAATGAATCCACCTGCCCTCAATCAAGTTGAATGAGCATGTGGTCTCACTAACTGGATTCTGCTGTATATCATAATCAGAAAGTACTTGTCAAAGGTGTTAAACAGAAGCACACCATAAATCAACATTAAAAAGGCTCTTAATTTACATTTCGCTCACACTTCTTAGCAGCTTTCCTGGAAAAACAACACAAAATGTACAATCTCTAAATTTTTCAAAAAATATTTTGGGAAATATAATTGTCAGCCCTAATGGTGCAGTTTATAACAATTCTGATTTTTTTGTTGGATTTTTACTCCATTTATGCAAAGGTGGGCCTTTCTTATTGTTACAAAACATGCCACAGGTTACATTAGGTAATGAAATGGAACTGCATATCTCTGACCTGTTGTTATATATAACACATTTATCTTCACCGACGTTTCCCAGTATGACTTGCAACATGTAAATATAACATCATTTTGTGCTCATTTTAAGGGCTCACTACAGATGTAATTAGTGTACACTGTATAATCGTGGTCAGCTACATAATTTGTGTACACTGTATAATCGTGGGCGGCTATGTGAATGATTCCCAAACAATACAAACACTGTCATGTAGCAACTAATGATCTTTAAAAGAAAAATTCAAAACTAAGGCAGTGAAGATAATTTGATGTTCAATACACTGAGGAAATCTTATTAACAGGTCACTGAACATCTTCACTTACAGGTCAGAATTGTTAAGAACATGTTTACTCTAATTATGTGTGCTGATAAATATTATACATTCACCAAGCAGTATTTCATTCATTTTTTATTTTAATTATTTGTTAAACTGGTGACTGAACTGATCTTTCTCAGACCTTTTCAGCTATGATGCATGTGTGTGGGAAGAAAGTGATCAGAGCTCATGATTAGACCATAAACCCATGTTCTGTAAGGCAAACCTTACAAACTTGAATATAATTTTCACACACACCTTTATAAGACTTATGGTATTCTGTGCAAAGGAAACTAAAACATCTGAAATTTCTCAGTTTAACATACAGCACATAAAATCGTTAGTAGTTTACCTTGAAAATGTGTTTGCTTTACTTTTGCTCATGATTCTATAAGGCAAACTTTCTTTGAATTACTGAGCAAAAAATATATGTTGCTACAATAGTTAATCCAGACTATAACATGGAGTGATATAGATTATTTATTTATTTATGTATTTATCCATCCATCCATCCATCCATCCTTTGTTGACTGGGTTAGCCCCACTAGCATAATGGGCTCTTTTTAGGGGAGATGCAAGGTGGTATTCATACTATTAGAAGGAATTTGGCCAGGGAATTGGAGAGCTTCCCCCTACTCTTTTCAATAGGTACCATGGGATCTTTTATATCCACCTGAGCTAAAATCAACTTAGGCAGGTGGGGCCTTGGTTTAAAGTCTCATCTCAGGAGTGCAGCATCCCCCTTTTGCTGCATTGCAGTGTCAACAATCCATCTGTCTGGTGTTGGATGTAGAATCATTGAAGAAGTTCAGTTTTACTTTATGTTATGGAGGCTCATACCATGGCTTTTATGTTATGGAGGCTCATACCACGGCTTTTATGTTATGGAGGCTTATACCACGGCTTTTATGTTATGGAGGCTCATACCACGGCTTTTATGTTATGGAGGCTCATACCACGACTTTTATGTTATGGAGGCTCATACCACGGCTTTTATGTTATGGAGGCTTATACCACGGCTTTTATGTTATGGAGGCTCATACCACGGCTTTTATGTTATGGAGGCTCATACCACGACTTTTATGTTATGGAGGCTCATACCACGGCTTTTATGTTATGGATGCTCATACCACGGCTTTCTGGACTGCTTTCCTCAGTATTATTTCCTGTCAGTGGAGTGAAAATGCAAGCTTCCTGACCAGCCTGAGAGGGGGAAGTCCTAAAATAGTTTCTGGTTGTACCTGCCCATTAGTAAAGAGTAAAATTAAATGAGAGTCTGTCTACAGAAGACATTTCCTGTGCATTAAGTATCCGGGGCCTTCTTTCCTTTGGACATGTCAAACAAAACAATGGGCCTAGGTTTTTGTTGTGTTGTGTTTGTCATTTGTGGTACAGGTTGCCAGAAAAGTGTACAATATGGGCAGTGAGACTTGTGATGTTACCCTTCCATTCCTCAGAATGTAGCACTTTTTAAAGGCAGTGAATAAGTAATCAGAATTTATGTTATTTTTATTTATAGCTTTACTATTTGTATTCTCAAAGTTTTTTCCCCAGGATCAGGAAAAGGGAAGGAAGGCTGCCGATAATGAGAAATATTCCGGATGTAGAAGGGGATCGCTGGTGCCAAAAATCATTTGTTTACTGATTTGGTGGTTCTTATAAATGACAACTACATTGAAGTTGATTTCACCAATTAGTTGCAGTATGATGTACATAAAGCATGTATCACTTGATGTTATCACAGCAAGTGCTCTACAACTAACGTTACTATTCTGCAGGAGACTAAAGTGTGTCATCCAGATGTCAAGAGTTAGAGAGTGAATTACATAAGGATCATAGGAGGTCACCTAGGCTAATGGCCCTGGGGCCCTTACAAGCCTAGCCAAGAGTTTATCCCCAAAAAGAAACCTCAGTCAGCACCTGTCACCCCTGCCAATGAGGGACACAGGTGGAACACCTGGGACAAATTTGTGTTTTCCCACCCACTCATCAAGGTTGCACTTGAAGAGGGTCGAGGCGTGAGCAGTTAGACTTACAGATATGGAGCATCTCTAGTAGGGCAGGGTCCGAGATTGTCTTGTAGGTGAAAGACAGATCACCTCTGAGCAATCTGTACAATACTAAGTAGAGTGACAGTGACTTGAGCCTGTCCGCATATGACAGGTTTTGGAGGCCATGGATTCTCTTTGTGAGGTATTTCTGTGGCCTTTCCAGTTGGTGCAGATGTTTGGAGAGATACATACCAAACGGGGCATTATATTCAATTATTGGTCTAATGAGGGTGGAGTATAGAGAGGTAACAATCTCCTTTTTTCTAGATGCAATCCCTTTATTTATGAAATTAACGAAGTAAAAGGCTTTTCTGACCGCTGCCTCTATATGACGACCCCAGGATAACTGGGATAAATGCAGCATGTTATTTATTTTTATTTAATGGCTAGGTACTTGGTCTAATGCCACACTAGAAATTGCTAAGTTATTTGATAATCAGCTATGAACCTTCTGATTTTTTGTTGTTGTGTCTTTCGGCTTTTCCCGGTTAGGGGTCGCCACAGTGTCCGCTAATGATTGGCAGTAGATTTTTACATGCCAAGTTGCCAGCTCTGATGCACAACCTTCAATAAAGGTATGCCCATTCACGCATGTCTCCACACAGAAGATGCTTTAGCTGAGAATCGAACAGGACAACATCTTACTGTGAAGCGACAATGCTACCACAGCACCACCACCGCAGTTGTCCAAGTCACAAAAAAAAAAAAAAAAAAAAAAAATTGCTTGCAAACTGGTCACTACAAGGGGAATATTGCCTAATTCATTGCTGCAATGACCCCATAATTGGAATGCAATTTTATAACTGTGGTTGTGAAATGAAACTCTATTTAAATGATGCACTGTTTTGCTCAATTATCTTAAATCTAGCTATTCCACTATTTCCAATCTTTACTTAGGCCTATAATGAACAAGTATTAAGATATAAACAACTTTGTAACAAATTTGCAAGAGCAGTAATTTGAAATAATAGTAGCATGTACGGAGATTTCCAGTCTGGATGCAAAGGAGCTAGTAGGTTATAAAAAATCTGTCTTGTGTTTAGTGAGAAATATCCAAATAATCTCTCAGGAAAATTACAATTTGCTGCAATTGTGGAACAGCATTTTTCAAAGTTCAGTGCAAAGAGAATTAATACTAGGTGATACACGGAGAAAGGGGAAATAGCAAAAAAAGAAAATTCTTGTCACTATACCACTCAGCTGTTTAGATTTTGCAAAATTATTGCTCTGTTCCTCATAAAAACTGTGGTTCCCCGAAAAAAAATTGTGGATTAATTTAGTAAATAATTACAAGCATTTGAGTTTCAGACTTCCTGTCCTTCAGAAAATATATACTAACGCAAATCTGATATTCTAGCAACCTAAGTTTTAAGAGCAGCATTTAAAATCTGTCCCAATCTTTTTTGCCTGTCTTTGTCCAGATTTGTTGTGCTAGCAGGTTGAGAGGTATACTCTCCATCCTTTCACCATGTGCTGAACATCAGAGTCTATACAATGCATCAGCTAGAGGTGATAACGTTAACCATCCACCAGAAGTAGCCAGTGTGAATAAAAATGTGAAACAAGTTTCATTGCCAATAGAATATCAGAACTAACCAAAATAATTCTAAGTCAAGTACATATAATTCACATTTAGTAACCAGAAACTGTAAAATGGAAATGAAAATATCTGAGCATTCCTAACAGATTCACAGTCTGCAGAATAAAGTGGGGGGAGTGCAGGATCTGGCGTGTGAGGGTGGTCCACAGGCAGCTCGCATAAGAAGAATCAAGGATTCAGTCTTTAGCAGCCAGAACGGTGGCTCCAAGAGGATCACCCCCCCAGTGAAAGAAAAATTACAGTTTGGAGGATCCACAGCAAGCAAAGTCTGGGGGCTGTGTCAAATCTCTAACGTTCCTCCTCGGTGTGTAGATAAATTAACAGAGAACAGAGTGCATCTGATCTTTGGTCGCCCCCAGAATAACAGCATCAAGGTTTATCTTGTTTGTGTTTGCTACTTATCCCTGAAACAAGACATCATTTTACTGTAGAAACCTGGCAAAGTGTTAAGATACGATGGCTAAAGGACGTGCTTTCAGTAACTTCGGACAGACACAGTCAAGAATGAATCCCATTATGCCAGTGTTCAGACTTTTTATAGACAAGGCTCCTCTGTTCTGTCTTCACACTACTTCTGCCACCTCGGAATAAAACTTTCTTTTGCAGCCATCAAAAGTATCTACACTCATTGGATCTGGCCATGGCAGGGTTTCGGAAGAGCGCCTCCTGTGGGTTGGCAGTTAGTACTAATGCAGGTAGCACATCTACTCCAAGACTTTGGAGACAGCCTGAAACATTTGTTTTCTTTCAGTGCAAAATGCTGTAAAATGTCAAGGCCTCTATGCCTCCAAGAACTGTAATGCCACCAGTGTCACTCCCTGCTTCATTAGTCTCCAAGGGAAGTCTTGTCTATGAGGATAAGTGAAAGCAGCATCTAAAAACTGTGTTTATTGTTTGTGCCAGACTTAATGGAATCCTTCTGTACTGCTGTATACACTTACCTAAACCTGCGGCTTTTGCCCATTAGATGCTGTGTTCTGACTATCCTGTTTTTCACTGCACTGTACAATGGGTAGCACAACAGCAGCCTTTAATGAGTGGATGGTGGTTGATATTCAGCTCTAAGAGTGTAGTCTGATATGTATCTTAACTCAGTGACCCTTTATTATTATCCATATTCTATGGATCTAACTGTATTGCACACCAAAGCTGTTTCTGCATTTTGATATTTTAATAAGCTATTGTTACTGAGTGTTTTCACTACAAGGGAGTTGCTCCTAATCCACATTGTGGGGAAGCATTTAATTTATGAGCTTCCTAAATGCAAAGTTCAGCGGTTTATATGCCTTATTTATTTATTTATTTATTTTAATTTGTTAACCAATGTGTAGCACTGAGCTGACTGTACCAATTTTTGTCTTAACCTGAGGAGAAACAACAATGAAGAGGTTGCATAAAACATATTTTTATAAAAAAATTACATAACAGAAAGTGGACTACAGTATTGCTCCTTCACTGCCAAATTTTATCCATATTTAATAGCTGTACAGACATCATATGTTTCCCTCAGAAATAAATACAATGGCAAATACAAAAATAAATCCACACAGTGGAGCCAAAGTATAAACAGACTGTATAATAAAAGAAGTACAAACTTTATTGAACAGAAAAATAAATCCAGCTCTCAAGAAGCCAAAACACTCCTGCTAAACTAAACAAGGAACTCTGGACTGTGATCAAATCAACCAAACCCAGATATGAGGTAAAATAGAAGAACCACCACTTTAATTATGTTAAAAATATCAGAAGCAATGTCCAATGCTGTGCAGAGCTAATCAATTATATCACATACTCAAGACACAGGGGCCATAGCCAATGCACTAGTGGGGAAATTTAGCTCAAGCATCACTTCTCAACCCCCTGCAATATTCTTAGACTCAGACATACACCCCAACTCAGATTACCCAAGTACAATTTCTCAAGGCACTACTGAGGTCAAGAACACTAAGTCCGTGGGGCCAGATAATATACCAGGGTGTCTTCTGGTCAGCATGAAACATGACTTGTCTGATCCCATACAGAAGCTGTTCAATATCAGCCTCAAAACAACTTCATTCCAGATAAGTGGAGGACAAGCAACAGTTACTCCCTTGTACAAAGGTGGGGCGTCAGGAGACTGAGGTAATTATAGACCCCTTATTCTCACCACTCTCATATTTAAGATTTAAGGCCATGGTAAGGATCATTATGGAATTAATATATAAGGAGATAGGTAACCTGTAGGCTCTCATACCAACCAGTTCAGATTTGTTAAGGGCATGTCCTGCCTATTTAACCTGGTTGATTTCATCCAAAATATACTGAAGGAATGTTTGAAGGCAAATCAGAGTACCAGTTATCTAGACTTTACTAAGCCATTCAACCCCATCCCACACTTGGATATTTTTGATAAACTCTTCCTAATGTCACTCCCTATGTAACTCAGTGGATAGCAAACTGTCTTACAAAAAGAACCCAGGAAATTTGTGAAAGCAGCTATACCACCCACAAAAGACCTGTCACTAGCAGTGTACCCCATGTTTCAGTCATCCTTGTACCACTCATCTTTAGCATTTATTTCTTGGAGATCAAAGCTAATGTTAAGGGTTTGTGAAAGACCAAGTTTAAAGAGGAATGTAATATTGGTGCCATCATAACTATCCAAGGACACCAAAATTCTCCATGAAGGCCTGTTCCAAACAAATAGATGGTGTCAAAACCATGGACTAAAGCTTAACACCAAGAAATGTGTAATCATATTCTTCGGCTACTCCCCTTGTAGCTGTCACATTGATAACACACCCCTGAAAATCGATCCAATAGTTAGGTATCTGGGAGCCTGTGTTGACAATGAGTTGTCCTTTGATCATCACATATCCACTGTTGTAAGGAAGTCCATTTTCATTGCACAACTTATATCTAAAGGTATTATATCTAGATCCAGGAATGTAATTGTTCCACTGTACTCGGCACTCATTAGGCCGATCATAGGTTCATAGGTTGGTACTAGGCTATCAGCCCTAGGGTCTATACAAGCCTAGCCATAACACTTCCCTGGCTATTTCTTCCCACAATATTTACTTCCCTGGACCCTGTCTAGCAGGGTGACTGACGTGATCCCCAGGGTGAACTTCCTATCTCCCATCCAATCGTCAAGGTTCCTTTTGAAGAGGGTCAAGGAGGCACTCTGCTTGACATGTATGGGCAGTCTCTACCAGAGTATGGGGAGTCTCTGGGTCAGGAACATATACCTCCAGCATGTTTTGTTCATTGTGATGACAAGGTTTAGATCCCTGGAGCATGTGGCTCTGAGGGATTGGGATTTCTTTAAGTGGAGCATGTCCAACAGCTCAGGGTTTGACATGGCCTTGTATGTTAAGCAGAGGTCGTCTCTGAGTTGACGATATGCCACAGAGTATAGCTGGAGATTTTTTAGACTGTCAGTGTAGGGCATTTGCTTCAGGCCTGTCATTCTTTTAGTGAGGTATTTCTGCGGCCTTTCCAGTTGTTGCAGATGTCTTGTGAGGTACATACCAAATGGAGCGTTGTACTCTATAATGGGTCTAATGAAGGATGAGTACAGTGGGACAATTACCTCCTTTTTTCTGGATGAAAAGTCCTTAGTGATGAGGTGTGCCATATAGAAGGATTTCCTGACTGTTGTGGTGATGTGGTTATCAAAGGTGAGACCAGTGTCCACCTGTGTCCCTAAGTCTCTCATCACACTTTCGGTGTTTAGTGTACTGCCACCTATGTGGTAATTCATGGGTACATGGTTTTTCCCAAAGGGGATAACTATACATTTCTTGGCATTAAGCTTGAGCCCATGGCTCTGGCACCAAGCATCTGTTTCTGTAAGGCCCTTTTGTAGAATATCCACATAATTTGGGGATTCAATAATGGCTCCCAGTTTGCAGTCATCTGTGAACTTTCTTAGCCAGAGTCCGTTAGTTTTGGCCTGTACTTCAGACAAGTAGATGCCAAACAAGAGCGGTCCCAGGACTGAACCACGAGGTACTCCACTTGTCACTTTTCTGGAGCTGGATTTGGAGTTGGCTACTTTTACAGTCTTATTTCTGTCAGTAAGCCAGTTGGCAACCCATCGAGTGACGTAGGGATTTATGCCAAGCTTAGTAAGTGTATCTATGATTCCAGAGTGGGGGATAGTATTGAAGGCCTTGGTGAGGTCCAGATGGGCTGTGTGGACCATCTTACCCTCATCCACAGCTCTGGAGACTGATTTGAAGAAGTCAATCAGGTTCAGGAGACCAGATCAGCCCTTCACAAACCCAAACTGGGTGGGATCCAGTGTTTGAAGGTTGCCAATGTCTTTGTTTATAAGTTCCATGATAATTCATTCCATGCCCTTGCAGATCAGGCTCATCAGACTGATGGGATGGTAGTTCCCAGGATCCAAGGTGGATCCTCCCTTGAGGAGTGGGATAAATGTAGCTTTGAGTCACTCAGTGGGCATGAAGCCTGAGGTGAGGCTATGGTTAAACATTACACTTAGGTGAGGTGCCAGTTCATTTTGTAGTTCATGTATTACACAGCCTGGGATGTCATCTGGTCCCGTGGATGCTGTATTCTTAGCTTTGGAGAGTGCAGTTTCTACATGTGTGGCCGTGATTACCTGAATTTGGCAATATTTTGGTATTGAGAGGGGGGTGAAGTTGGCACTAAATCGATCTGCCAGGATATTGGCAATATCCTTGGGATCAGTATATTTAATGCCATTCTGTTGTAGCTCGGAGCATATATGAGCATTGCCATTTAAATTCTTGACATAACTATAGAATGCCTTGTGGTTGTCTTTGGAATCTTTGGCAATTTTATTTTCGTAACTAGCTTTGGAGGATTTTATGAGGGATCTCAGCTTCTTACTGAGGCTGGTAAGGGAGTCTTTTGCATCCTGGGATTTTCCTCGCTTCTACAACAGTTTCTTTCTTCTGTTGTATAGTTTGTTTATGGCAGTTGACCACCAGATTGGTTTCCTTTTTTTGGAGGAGAGCATCTTGGGTCTATTTGGGATGGCATGATTCATGCACGAGTGGATGTGCTCGTACAGTGCCTTAGTGTAGGATTCAGCAGTCGAACTTTCAGTTCCCATCTGCATGGGTATCATGAAGTTTGTTGCTTCTGACTTGAGTAGCATGAAGGTGGCTTTGGAGAAGTTTTTTATGGAGGTTTCCTTACTGGGGGGTGGGGGTGGGATGTGGATGTCACGGGTGATTTGCTCATTGTCAGACCTGACCAATGAGGGGGTGACCACTGGTGTGGAGCATCTATCTCCCATGTTGGTAATGACCAGGTCTAGGATACTGGAGCCCCTAGTGGGACAATGGGTTAGTTGATCCAGGGCATTGGAATTTATGAATTCCAAGAACTGTTGGGAAAAAGTGTTGGTACCCGAGTAGTTTTCCCAGTTAATGGCAAGGTAGTTGAAATCAGCCAGTATTACTGTGTTTGGTTGTATCTTAATATTTTCCAGTATGTTTAGAAAGGTGTAGTGAGAATCTTGGGGCATGGTGGGGGATCTGTAGCAAGCTACAATTTGGATTGCAGTCTTACCTAGTGTTAGTTGCACCTGGAGAATTTCAGATGCATTGTGTTAGGCAACTAGCCTGGAGGTGTGACTATCCTTGGTGAATATGGACACTCCTCCACCTTTAGTGTTTCGGTCTTGGTTTGGTGGCAGAAAAGTGTGGTAAGAGTTGTAGCCTGGTATTGCAGGGGTGCTCTCTGTAGCCTTGAACTAGGTCTCAGTTACTGCACAGATATCGATGTTCTCCATTTTTAGGAGTGCCTTCAGAGAGTGCATTTTGAGGTTTAGACATCTTGCATTGAGTAGCCTTACCTTCAGATTTTGCATGCTTGTATTTGTCACGGTGGTGGTTTTGTCCTTTGAACCTTGCCTAAAAAAGGCACTATAGGGGTGCCAAGAGCTTTAGCCAGTAACCTGAATCCCAGGGGTGACAGGTGCAGACCATCTCTGGCAAAGCATCATGGTTTGTCGATCATGTCATCCCAGGCAGACAGATACTGGATCCCCTTTGAATGACACCAGAAGCTTATCCAGTTGTTGAAGTCAATCATTTTGTCCTTATACTGTGGTATACTTCTGGGCAAAGCAGGATGCTACTCAGGGCTAGGGTCATACCTACCTGGGCCACATGATCCGAGAGCTCTTCCATGTCTCTTTTCATGTAGTCCAGGGAGGTACGTCTCAAGTCATTCATTCCAACATGGACAATGACAGAGTCGTATTTGTACTTGTTGTGGAGTGACTTGAGTGCATGCGTTATGTGGTGGATCCTGGCACCTGACAAGCAGCTGACTGTAATTTTCTCCTTGTTCAGCCTGGTGAATAGGATATCAGTGCGCCTGACTATAGAGTCACCTATGACTAAAGTGTTGGGTACGTTGTCTTGCCTTAGAGGATGTTGTTGGGTGGCACACTGGTGTTGTGAGCTATGTGTCACTTTGGTTGGGACTGGTGTTTGTTTGCATTTCAGCTTTGGAAGCCCTTGTTGCTTGGGCAGGTCAATGTTAAGGGCCTCCGCATATGTAGGTTTAGTGTTGCTATGTGTAGGTGTTGATGGTGTGGGTTTTGAAGGGCTATGTGTTGCTTGAGGTGTAGTGCAGGTGTTAACCTTCTCCTCTTGACTGTCTAACACAATCTTGGCTGCAGAGAGCTTTGCTTCCGGTTTGGCTACGTAAGTGCATCTCTTGCAGGTTGTAGTGTCGGGTGGTAGGAGGAGAGGGTTGCCTGTGTACATGAGGCAGTTGCTGCATTGCCCCAGTATGCCCAGATTCACCAGGTGGACAAGAGAAATCACCAGAAGCTGACCCTTGGACATGCCTGTTTAGGTGCTTTTTTTGTAAAGTACAACAGCTGTTTTCCCTTACCTTTGTAGGGTACTTTGCAATTATAGGCTGTTTAGTGCCTACAATTAATTTCTCTTTATTAATAAGGAGAGTTGAGTGCTTGTATCAGTTTAAGGCTTCCTAGTGCTTTCCTGCAGGTTTTAGAACAAGTACTAGTCACGGGTTCAGATTTTAGTACTACTACTGAGAAACCAGCTAGTTCTAAGGGAGAATTTGAAGAGCAGTCTTTCTGGCACCTGGAATAGTTTAACCATAGCCCGGCGGTGCTGCACTATGCGAAAAATCCGCAAACATGCACGTTTTTAAGCCAGAAAGTTGAAAGGGATAGAAATCAGCCCAAAAAGGCTAATAAAAGTACAATTTCAGAGCTGGAAACCCCTCCTCTAGCGTTAGATAGGCAGTACAATGCTCACCAGTCCCACTGGTAAGCAGTAGGACTTCCCTCTACCAATGCAAGGTCTGGATAGCTCTGAGCACAGAAAATAAAGTCCTGAGACAAGCAAAGCCTGGGATCTGGACTATACTAGCTAGGAAAGGCAGGAAAAGAGCAAACTAGATAGTATTTTTTTTGTTAAAACAGGCTAACCAATGCAATAATACACTAAATAAACACAGAAAAGGCTAATGCACTTGAGTGTGTAGCCCTAAACAGCAAATACAATTAAAACTCTACAAAATTAGCAATTTAAAATGTTTTAAATGAAGCAAGGCAAGTGCACAACTGAAAAACGATTTAAGAGGCAGTAACACAGTAGAATAAGTAGCTAGTCTACGTATACAGAGAAGTCGATTGCACATAACGCCCCTTTTGGTATGTACCTGCCAAACACGTTTCACAACTGCAAGGAACACAACAGCTTCTCACTAAAAAAATCAAGGGCCTAAATTGTACAAACTATGCAGACCATCTCCAAGCCTTGTCCCCCTTCTCATTATCAGATAGGCTACTGTGAGGCCACATTTGCCTTGCATATAGAGTTTCACCAGTCCCTATTCTGTCAGATCTATTGCATATTGTTAAGTCCAGTGGTATCATAAGTACCACTCAAGAGATCTCGATCTCTTTTGCAAAATAAACAGAACATGTTGAAGGGGTAGGTTTGCATCACAGAGCATACCACTGCTATGGAACCGCCTTTTGCTCCACATGAAGCAAATTTATAATCTTACTCTATTCAAATGTAATTTGGAAAATTGGATGGGTAACTGGAAATACTCCCCCTTGGTTTAGCATCCCTGTATCTCATGGACAGGGGAAATATGTAAATGTCCCAACATAATCTTGTTTTTGGCCCATCTCTGGATTATTTGTATGGAAAATATAAGGGCTAAAAGCTACAAACTGGTTTCTTTTGTCTGACAAGGCCATAGGGCCAAAAGAAGAACAAATGGCATGAGTTCCAAACAAATGGGCCACTCCAAGCACAGCACACACAAATCATAGGTGTCGTACGGTGGACTTTTGTGCCCACACTTTGTGCATGTTTTAAACTTCTTTTTCCACCTTTGTCCATGGTCAGGAACCAACCACAGAAAGAAAGCCAATTACCCCACACACAAGTCTTCAGGACTATGAAAGGTAGCGATAGGAGTGGTAAGAAAAAAAAAAGATGTATAAGTGTATCTAAAAGGATGAGAATAGTTAGATTTTTTTTAAGCAGATAAAGCCAGATGGAGAGAAACACCAACATTATATGGGAGGAGAGAAAAGGAGCTAAATTTAAAGTACACTTCAAAGTGTTACAGCAATAATTAAGAAATGACTACTCCAAGTCTAAATGAAGTGCGCAAGTCCGCAGGTGGGCAGGAGACCCCAAGGTGCAATGAAAATGAGGGCAGGTGCACGCTGGCTGAGGCAGGATCCCCCCGCCCCATGAGGGGGGGCACACTGCTGGCCCGTCTCACTCATCCTGTTGGGGAGGTACAGTGTGAGTGTACCTGGTGGGACCCAAAAGATGGTGAACTATGCCTGGGCAGGACAAAGCCAGAGCAAACTCTGGTAGAGCTCCATAGCAGTCCTGATGTGCAAATCGGTCATCCGACGTGGGTATAGGGGCTAAAGACTAATCGAACCATCTAGTAGAAGGTTCCCTCCAAAGTTTCCCTCAGGATAGCTGGCACTCGGCAGATGCAGTTTTATCTGGCAAAGCAAATGATTAGATGGCTTGGGGCTGAAATGATCTCAACCTATTCTCAAACTTTAAATGGATAAGAAGCCCGACTAGCTGGCTTGGAGCCAGGCATGGAATGTGAGCACCCAGTGGGTCGATTTTGGTAAGCAGAACGGATGCTGCGGGATGAAGTGAATATTGGGTTAAAGCACCCAATGCCGATATTCACCAGACTCCAAAAAAGGTGTAGTTTGATATAGACAGCAGGATGGTGGCCATGGAAATCAGAATCCACTAAGGAATGTGTAACAATTCACCTGCCGAATCAACTAGCCTGGAAAATGGATTGCGCTGGAGCATTGGGCCCATATCCAGTCATCACCGGCACTGGGAGTCAAGGGGGTTATGCCTCGATGAGTAACAGGGCCGCCACCGTGGCATTGAAGCCCAGGGCGAGGGCCCAGGTGGAGCCGCCATCAATGCAGACATTGGTGGTATTTGCAAATATTGAAATGAGAGCTTTGAAGGCTGAAGTGGAGAAGGGTTCCATGTGAAAAGCAGTTGAACATGGGTCATTTGGTCCTGAGAGATAGCCGAGTGCCATTCTGAAGGGACAGATAATGGCCTCTGTCTCCCTCGGCCAATCGAAAGGGAGTCAGGTTCAGATCCCTGAATCCACAGTGGTGGAGACGGGTGCCTTGTGGCATTCAGTGCAGTGAAAGGACAGTTTTAGAGAAGATCTATAATAATCAAGGTGGAGCACTAAGCTTTTCACCAAGCAAGAGGAGATCTGCATCCAAACACGATGACAGCAAATGAGATCTGAGGTAGCTCAGTGCACTACAGCATTATGGGAATGAAAATCTGAAAAGGACATGAGTCTGGAGCACTAATGCTGATGTGTTGGATTCAACGTGTGGCTTGAGCACCCACAGGTCATATTTGATAGTCAAATGATTGTGAACGATGTTACCTACAGTAAGGCTGAAAACATAGCTAATCTACTGATGACAAATTTAGCTGTAAGTTTACCCACTTTCCCCTCCATCTGTTCCTCAAGATTATCCTGAAACAGGCTTACTTGCAGTTATCACACAGGACGAAGTCCCAAAAGTGCTATCAAATGATAAAAATACTGCAACAGCGGGTCCTGACAATATCCTTGGATGAATCTTAAATAACATGATGCATGATTTAACCACACCCCTAACAACACTGTCTATCTCGGCCTCCATACAGGTTTTGTACCAAGTAAATGGAGAGCAGCTACAGTTATTGCCCTGCATAAGGGACGACCTTCCACAGGCACAAGTAATTACAAACAGATAAGTCTGACCAGCCTCATATGCAAAGCCATGGAAAGGCTTATCATGGAATTAATCAATCAGGACATAGGGAACTTCCAAACACTAGACCTGTCTCAGTTTGGATTCATCAAGGGTAGGTCATGCTTACAAAACCTGGTGGATTTTTTTGAATGGGTCATTAAAGCAATGGATGAAGGTAAAATGGTACACACTGCATACCTCAATCTGGCCAAAGCTGTTGACACAATTCGACAACTTCCCACTCAGGCATAGTAGAAAAACTAAATAAACTGGAAATAAACCACTATGTCACTCTTTGTATTGCCATCTGGCTCACAGATAAGACACAGATAATCAAAATAGGGAAGTTACCTCCACAAAGAGACCAGTCACCAATAGACTCCCCCAAGGTTTTGTGTAGGGATCTGTCCTGTTTGACATCTACATTTTTTGAAGTAAAAGCCAATACCAAAGGGCTCTGGCTGACTAGGTTGCAGATGACTGCATGCTAAGAGCAGTCATTGAATCCCCAAATGTCTTAGCCATCCTGCAGGAAGGTTTGTCTTAAATAAATAACTGGTGTCAAAATCATGGTCTGAAACTACAGTAAATGCCAAAAAATGCATTATTGTATCCTTTGGGAAGTCATCTACCCCAGGGAACCACCACATTGACGATATGCCCCTAAGAGTTGACCTAGTTGTTTGAGATTTGGGAACTTAAGTGGACAATGACCTAACTTTTAACCATGTGTCTATTGCTATACTGTATAGCTTATAAAGAAAAAAGATTACGTTTAGATCTCGGGGTGTCATCATCCTCCTTTACTCAGCTCAGCAGGCCAATCACTGAATATAATATCCCCTTTGGCATGTATCTCTCTAGATATATGCAAACAACTGGAACATACACAGAGATACCGTACTAAAAGGATACAAGGTCTAAATAACATGTCCTATATGGACTGACTCAAAACCCTGTCACTAAACTCTGTATCGTAAAGACTGCTAATAGGTGGCCCGTGCCTGGCATACAAAGCATCCCCTGATCTATTACTGATGGATTTACTGTATATCAGCAGGTCGAATGGCACCATGAATACTTGGTCTAGGGATCTAAACCTCTTCTGCAACATCAACAGAATGGTTTGGAGGGACAGGTATATTTCTTAGAGGATACTGGTGATAGGGAATAGGCTCCATTTTCACGTAAAACAAAGCTCATCCCTGCCTATCTTCAAGCACAACTTAGATTTATGGATGGGAAACATACAATTTACCCCAGGACCCTCCCCTGTTCTACTAAAGGACAGATGCAGCTACTAAATGCTGTCTCATGCATAGGTCCCCTCAAATAATCTGTGGCATGACCCAGTTATTCTCTTTAGGGGTAATATATAATTATTGACCATGGGCTCGATAAGGCCAATCTATAACAAAATGGGGTAGGTTATTTCAAGCACAAAAAGGGAACTTGTTTAGGCTTAAAATGGCCCACAAGGTTAGCTCGCCTAGTACTTATATATGAGCCTTCTGTGGGGATGTAACGCCAGGCTTCTTAAGATCCTCACAGATCAACAAGCTAGTAAATACTCATGAACGTATGAATCAGAGACTCATTTACAGCTCTGGAAAAAATATTGTATGAGTGATAAACTACAGACAATGCAAAATATAGATTATCTGCAATTAGATACATTGTTTACATTTGTCACAACGCCTGTTAGAGGTAAAGCAGGCCACAGAACAGCATAGACTTCTTAATATTAGAGGTAAATTTACAATCAGAAACACATTGATCAATATATATTTTTTACAGTGAGATGCATTATACGGCTGGTTTGGCACTCTTACTGGTTTCGGCATTAAGATGGATAGTGGGATATAGAGAAACCGATTCACTGAGCTATAAGCGAGCTATGTCCAGTGGAGTCTTTTGCTTTAAGTTAACATAGGAAATATGCAGGCTTGTTGGAAGTTGTGCTAATATGTTGCTGCTTATGAATTAATGATGAATTAAATAGGCATAGTGCATCTGCCACAAAACGGTGGGATTAGTTTGGCACACTGCTGCCCTGTAAGTACTTACCATCAGACAACTGGTCTCTTAACTGAGGATCACTAACAGGAGTCAGGAGGGGGATATGAGGGTCAAGGACACTGGTTTATGGCCATTAAAAGGGTACAATTTCAGTTTTATGTATAATGGTCCTTGAAATGTTCTTATAAGTATGGAAAGTTGTCACAAAAGGAGATACTGCCAGCCCAGCTATCTGAAATTTATAAATAATTATGTCATTTGTGAATATCAACATGATTTATATAGAAGTGTGACAAAGTGAGATACTGCCAGCACAGCTATCTGGAATTTGGTAAATGGTTATGTGTCATTTATGAATATCAGCATGATTCATATAAGATGTTTGTGTTACAAATGTATTTCTAGTTGATCACTGTATATTAATCAGATCAGACAATAGTAGTAGAAGTAGCGAACGTAAACTCGTCTTAAGTCAAAACAAAACAAAAAGTAATAATAGAAAATATATAATTGTACAGCATTACTAAGTATTCGAAAGTAATTCAAGCAAGGCAGGCAGTCTGTTTCCAGTCGAAATCCTTTATTAAGTACACAGACAAGCGATCCAAGTAAAACAAAAATAGAATAATAATTTCCTCACAAGCTTTCTAAATATATATATACTTTTTATCAGGCATGGGAGTGGTTTATTGTGCTGTAAAACAAAGTGTTATTGGTACACATGTTAAATTCACATCCTTTCCCCCATCAGTGTGACATTCAAGCTGCCCTACCTAGTAGCTGTCATAATAATATATAACCCTTATGTACTTTAAATAAAATTTATAATAATGTGGTACCTCTTATTTAACCAAATTATTAAGTAGATTATTAAGTCTGTGATTTTATCCAAGACAATATACTATATGGCTGGAAATATATCAACCTTAGTTCATTTGGCAATCAAAAAATATATATAAATATATACATATACATTTTGCATGTAAAAATCAATTTCTATTTTCATAACCTATTGTTAACAAAGATCGCTTTCGTCCTTCTAGACTTCTTCAGCTCTGTGTACAAGAACTCTAAAAACCTATATAATTGTATAATTATTTAGTATTGTTATTACACATCATTTTGAATAAAGTGGAAAAAGAACCAGAAAAAATAAAAATAAGAAAAAATGTATGTATGATGATGGAAACAAAATATACACTTAAATTTCAACTGATTTAAAATGGTATTTAAAACCAATTTGTAGAATAAAATAAAATAAAATACAATTAGTCATGTAAACAATGTGGCAATTTTCTAAGTTCCAGTGCACTTTTAATTGAACAGTAGTAGTTTAGTCCAGGCTTCCTAAAAGAGTTCAGCTTTAATTGCCACATGAGTTCATGTTTCTCCAGAATATTCGGGATGCCTCCTTCAAGATCACCCATGTCTATGCAATCCAGGATCTGGAACTTAAAACCTGTGTGTCTTTTATGAAGAGAAAGGTGTTTGGCTAGTGCATTATTTTTACATCCAGAGTGGATTTCTGACAGATGACATGAAATCCTATGCTTGAGTTTATTTACAGTCTTGCCCACATAGAATGCATCACATTCATTGCACTGTGCCCTGTAAATTACTTTTTTAGTGTTGCAGTCACCCCCTGCACTGGTTTTAATGATCAGAACATAATATAGCAGGAGGTACATTATCAGACTTACCTAAACATGCTGTATCATTATGTTTAGGTAAGTCTGAGAACATACCTCATGCTATATCATTATGTGTAGGTACATCTGATAATGTACCTCATGCTATATCATTATGTTTAAGTAAGTCTGATAACATACCTAATGCTATATCATTATGTTTAGGTAAGTCTGAGAACATACCTCATGCTATGTCATTATGTGTAGGTACATCTGATAATGTACCTCATGCTATATCATTATGTTTAAGTAAGTCTGATAACATACCTCATGCTATATCATTATGTTTAGGTAAGTCTGATAATGTACCTCATGTTATTTTATTATGTTCTGATAATGTACCTCAAGCTATATCATTATGTTTAGGTAAGTCTGATAACGTGCCTCATGCTATATCATTATGTGTAGGTACGTCTGATAATGTACCTCATGGTATACCATTATGTTTAGGTAAGTCTGATAGCGTACGTCATGCTATATCATTATGTGTACCTCATGCTATATCATTATGTCTAGGTAAGTTTGACAACGTACCTCAAGCTATATCATTATGTGTAGGTAAGCCTGATAATGTACCTCATGATATATCATTATGACTAGGTAAGTTTGACAACATACCTTAAGCTATATCATTATGTGTAGGTAAGTCTGATAATGTGCCTCATGCTATATCATTATGTCTAGGTAAGTTTGACAACATACCTCAAGCTATATCATTATGTGTAGGTAAGTCTGATAATGTACCTCATGCTATATCATTATGTCTAGGTAAGTTTGACAACATACCTCAAGCTATATCATTATGTGTAGGTAAGTCTGATAATGTACCTCATGCTATATCATTATGTCTAGGTAAGTTTGACAACATACCTCAAGCTATATCATTATGTGTAGGTAAGTCTGATAATGTACCTCATGCTATATCATTATGTCTAGGTAAGTTTGACAACATACCTCAAGCTATATCATTATGTGTAGGTAAGTCTGATAACGTACCTCATGCTATATCATTATGTTTATTGCTGCTTTGTTGGAGTAGAAGGATAAAGCACTGACTATGACCCAGCTGACCCAGGATTGATTAGCTGCCTGGTCAGCTGATGGAGTGGCAAGGAGTGATGGGAGTTCCTGTCTTGGGGGAAGGGAGGTCCTAGGGACATTCTCATATAATGATATCTGGTGGAGGTATGTGAGGGGGGGGTGAGTTCTAAAGGATGGATTAAGGTTGGGAAAAATTGAATGAGCTACTGCAGAGTTGGGGGGTGATATGGCAACACACCACTATTGCACTTCTACCCTCAGGACTCAACCAAAGGACCACAGGGAGGGGAATGGAGGGTAGGGCATAAAATAACTCCCTGGTTAAAGCAGTGATCAGCAAGATCCCCCCCAGAAGCCCTTAAATTCCATGTCAGTAAACAGCTTATAGTAGTAAGTCTGGTGTAGAACAGAAGGAGTAGGCAGACCTAATGATGGACAGGCTCACTGGGATGGACATTATTAGTCATACAAATTAAAGGGGAACAAACACACACACACACACACACACACACACACACACACACACACACACACACACACACACACACACACACACACACACACACACACACACATCATTATCCATATGATTTCATGGAAAAAGTGGTTTATAACTCAACTTTGGGGACTGCTTTTCTTTTAATTTAATAAGTATTTTTTTCTGCCCACCTGCTGGCCATCAGCATTAGTTGTGGTCATTCAGAGATTCATAGGTGATTACTAGGCTAATGGCAGAACGGCCTTTACAAGCCAAGCCAATAATACTCAGGATATAACAATATTATATCTTAATTCCCCAGATATGGGATGGGGTAGTATGAGGGTAGTGGGTCTTTAGATGTTGGAGCCCTGAGTCATTTTACAGATTGCCTCAGTCCATAAGGAACATGGGAAGTATCCCAGGAGTAAATTTACAGTTCCTCATCCATTTATCCAAATTCTTTTTGATGAGAGTGAGGGATAGGCTTTGTTTTACGAAAATGGGAAGTTTATTCCATAGACAAGGTAGCCTTTGTGACTTGAATCTGTCTCCAGCAAGTTCTGTTAGACTCACAAATAAGATTCAGATCCATGGAATGCGTAACCCTCGTATAATTTTTTATGAATATGTAACATTTTCATCATCAATACAACTGTTACAATAAATGTAACAATATCATCAATACTGTCTCCTCTATTAAAAATCCTTGAAAAATGTTTTCATAAACAAATCCTAGACTACCTCATCCATGAAAACCTACTCTCACCTACACAACATTGCTTCCATCCTAACCACAGTACTACTACAGCTCTTATCTCCTTCACACACTCTATCTCTGGCCAAGGACAAAAACAAGTTGGTCTCCTCTCTCTTTCTTGATCTCTCTAAAGCTTTTGACACTGTCTCTCATCCCATTCTCCTTTCTAAACTCTCTCAGCTCAGTTCTTTCAGCTGCTTTTATCTCCTGGTTTCAAAGCTATCTATCCAACAGACAACAAACTGTTAAATGGCTCTCCTCTCTTTCCCCCTTTCTACCTATTAAAATGGGAGTACCTCAAAGATCAATACTTGGCCATTTACTTTTTAACATTTTCATAAATCATCTCTACACTTCTTGTCCACAATCATTCCTCATAAGGTATGGAGATGACTCCACAGTTATTACACTTCTGATACCCTCCCTGACCTAATTACCCTTACACAAAAATCATTCAATCTTATTGTGACACCCATGCACTGGCCCAGCAATCAAGGAGCCTCAATCCTCACCACTAACACCAGTGAGGGGTGTCCACATAGGGGAGGATAACAAATACACATACACAGTAAAGTACAATTTTCCTTAAGAGAACGCGGAGATCACAGTAAGTCTGGGGATGGTTTCTCCCTTTCTCTCTAGATCCCAATAAGACTCCCCAATGGAACAGCTATAGGGTCCAGATCTCCATCACCCTCTCTGTCCAACCAGTGCTTCGTGTCCCTGCCCAAGTAGCTGACATACTCACACTATGAGATAAGTGTTATATACAACCACACAGATACTCCTGGGGAAGATTGGCACAAATTCTCCAGCTGTGTCCCCCTTTCTGCCTATATAAAACTATAAAGTAGAAATCACTGCCACCCCCCACTAATATTTATTAGCTACTAAAAAGGCCCTTATCAAAGGGTGTCCAACTCTACTGTGCAATATTATTATCCAAATGGTAAGTGTAACTGAACAGCCAAGGCTTATTTGGAGTGGTTTGGTACAGTATCACTATATATATATATATATATATATATATATATATATATATATATATATATATATATATATATATATATATATAAAATGTACTCTAGAGCTTAAATTATCTCTACACAAACAGCCACAGTTGAAAGGTTTAAAAATATTTAATAATAAATAATAAAAACACAAGACAATACTTCTTACTACACAGTGCTAGTCAAGAGTTCCGAGATCACAGGGAAATACTTAAAATAATGCAGTAGAAAAGTTCTGACGTCAATACAGAAAAAAAAAACTAATCTAATCTTCCTAGTTCCTAGCTATATCTAAGAGAAAACACAGTTCTAAAATAAACTTACATATAGAGCACAGGCAGAGTGCTGGTGATGTTGGATGTTCTCAAGACAAATGCAAAATGCTCTGAGTCTCTCTGTCCTTAAATTGATAACACAGCACCACTGACTCATTTCAGATTACATCATTATTTTCTGTTTCCCAGGCTAACAGAAGCTCAGAGTGCAACAGCCTTTTTGATCTTGTGCCTGGTCAGTAAGATATTGCAATAAAAGACATTATACATGCAAATGCTAGCTATTAACTCTAGTCTCAAAACAAAAGCAAGAATTCCTTCATCCAGACATCTCGGCTCCGGTTTTTATGATCAAACAATTACACAATGCTTAAATCCAAACGATGTATGCTGGTTCAAGATGTGCCAAGTGGAATCCACAAATTGTGTTGTTTCACAAGTTATTCAAACTTCTATATTAACTGACATACAAAATAAAGTCCATGTTACTCAAAGTAATGCATAAATGAGCAGAACTTTATTGAAAGTAAGCGCTTTCACCCGTAGGCTTCTTCAGACTTTTATTGCTCACTGCACTACTGCAGTTTAAATAAACTAAAGTGCATTGCTATTGGTTCTTCAAAGCAGCATAAAAAAGGCTTAAAGCGCTACGTTCACTATATATTCAAAAAGTATAGTATTTAATACCATTTAATCTATAGTTAAAAACTCTTTAACAACAATTTTTATTTAAAATGTATTCCTAAAAACATTAAATAAAAAACATCAGTATAAATATAAAATATCTGGTGTTAGTGTACAAAAAATATGTATACATATATGTGTCTGCACATGTATACCAGTGCATACACATGTGTATATAACTGTGCACATACAAAAAGAAGGTACGTGTATGAATGAGTATATATATAGAAGGCCATATAAAAAGGGCATAAAGACCAAATAAAAAACCTAAGGCCCCATTCACAGCCTATAGAATCATGCCTATGTAAACACCTGATATCCATAGTTGTAAAAGGGTAATATGCGCAAATGCCTATATTAAAAAATATCCTTTAAGATCTTAAAATCTAACCATATAAGATCTGAATGCTAATCATAAGATGCTAGTGTTGATAGCATACAACATGCATCTCAGAACTAGTGCTTGGGTACTCGAAGTCTTTTTCTTCTTAGAAACGGTTTTACTTGTACTTTATCATTCAGGCCGGGAAAATGATCTGCCCTGCATCTAATAATCCATATAATTTCACTCTCTAACGTATAATTGGTTATGTCACCCCCTCTTGTATTAGTATTAACTTTTTGAATAACCATGAACTTGAACTTATGTGTGTTGCCCAAGTCTATAATATGTTTTGACAGAGCGTTAAACACAGAACCTTTTCTGATGTGATATACATGTTCCCTTATACGTTCTCTCAGGGAACGATTAGTTTTACCAATATAAAATGCATGACGTGCCGTGCATCTAGCCATGTATACAATGTTTTTGCTATCACAATTCGTATTGGTGTAAAACTGATATAGCTGCTCTGTAACTGGATGAATAAAATCCATTGTCTCTTCAATGTGGGTACATTGATTACATTTTCCACAAGGTCTTGTATTAATGTTATGTATATTTGTTCGTTCTTTAGTAACATCATACTTTGGTCTACACAATATTCTTTTAAGGTTTGGTTGGTTCTTAAAAACCATAGTGGGTTTAGGACCTACGATCTTGCTTATACTACTGTCTAAACAAAGAATATCCCAATGTCTATCCAATATTTGCTTAAGATAAATAGCATCCTTAGTAAAGAACATTGGTGCTCTGATGTTCTCTAAACCTACGGGTGGATCTACAAAAGATGCTCCCAAAGGTTCAGAAAAATAGGGTCTGGCTGTTGTGCTTCTCAAATCATTAACCACAGAGGTGGTTTGTGTAAATGTCTCTTCGCTATAACCACATTGTAGAAATTTAATCCGTAGATCATTCAATTCCTTCTTATATCCTTCCTCAGTTGGATTCAACCTGGATGCTCTCATAATTTGACCTTTCAAAACATTATCAAAAATATGTTTGGGATGCATACTATTTTGCTGGGCGTACCTTTGGATATTTAATTACACAATGCTTGACTTATCAGCTTTCCTACAGCAGAGTGCACTGTTGTTACATTTTTGCAGTTCCACATTTAACACCATTTTCTTCCATTTAAGAGAACAAGCCTGCGGCTTATATTAATATTTACAAATGACAGAATTACCTACAAAATTCTATCTGGCTAGGCTGGCAGCTTTCACCTATATTCACACTTATTAAAAAAGGCTCTCCAGTAATAAACTCATACTCAGTCCCAAAAAGACTAGACTTCTACTCTTCCTCCCTAAATCACTGAATCACCACAAACCTACATTCACCATTACATCCCTCAACAACACAGTTATTAAGGCTGAAACCCACACCAAGCTCCTTGGTGCCATAACAGATGACCAACTTAAATATGACCTTCATGTATTCCATAGTATTAAGAAAACCCATCAAAAATTAGGTCTACTGTACCGAAATAAAACGTTCCTCACTAGTGAGTCACGACAGACTCTTGCCCATGCTTACTCCTTCCTAACCTTTTCTATAGTTCACGAATTCCTACTAACCTACAATCCAATCTTCTCACTAAACTTGAAACCACCTATAATAAAATAGTCTGATTTGCATCAAATTACCCATCTAAATCACATCACTGTCTTGCTCTAAAGACATTAATCTCGTTAGAATTCCCTCACCATCTTCAAATCTCTCAACTCAACATCATCCACTCTGTCGTGTACAAACCCTCCTCTTGCCCCAATATCTCCTCTCCAGTCTCTTTATACAACCCCCCAAACTCGCAGGAGCTCTGATCAATTTCAACTAGAAATTTACAAACCTAAGAGATCTTCTGTATAAAAACTTTATAGCTACTTACTAGCCCTCTCTTGGAATAAGCTGGCCATGTCCGTATGTAAAATAAAGCAGTTTCATGAATTCAAGAAAGCTCTGAAAGATTACCTGATTTTTTCCTGCTCATGTCAATATATGTATCATACATGAACTGCCTACCCTCTACCCTATCCAACTCTCACTCTCTTGTTTTATTCATATTCCTCTACATTTAGTCCCCTTCCAAACATACTTACTTCTCCTTTTTCACTATTACCTACAGCAGCCATCCTTTTTCCAAACTACCATTCTACTAACATGACACTTTCCTTGCACACTATTAGTAATATGCTTCTTACTCTATGTATATATCTCTTTATTTACATATTTTGATAAAACTGCATTTATATTACTCCCTGGACCTCTGGTTACAATAAATATCACTGCACAATAGATGTATGAAATAATGTTTATATCTGTTATGTATTTATATAGTACTACTATATCTTAATTTGTTTTTCTCCTCAGGCCTCCGCTGAAAATGGGCTTTTGCTCAGACAGACGATCCTGGTTAACAAATGTCAAATAAATAAATGAATAAATAAATAAATAATTCAGGGCTGGATCAGAAAATGCCTTGTAGGTCAGGCATAAGTTGTTGTTGTGTCTTTTCGGCTTTTCCCGGTTAGGGGTCGCCACAACGGAACTCCGGTCCGCTAATGATTGGTAGTTGAGTTTTACGTGCCGAGTTACCAGCCCTGACGCACAACCTTCAATGAAGGTACGCCCATTCACGCATGTCTCCATGCAGAAGACGCTCTAGCTGAGAATCGAACCGGACAGCGTCTTACTGCGAGGCAACAACGCTACCGCAGCACCACCACCGCGGGGTAAGTCAGGCATAAGTCCCCTCTCAAAAACGATATGAGACAGAGTAAAGGGATAGTGCTTTAGTCAGTCTGTATAAGGCATGTGTCTTACGCTTCATATTTTTTTAGTATGAAACTTCTGGGGCTGCTTCAGTTGGTGTAAGTGCCTGGTTATGTACATGCAGAAGACAACATTCTACTCAATTAGGGGCCTGATGAGGGCCAAGTGCAATGGTACTATGACTTCCTTTGATCTTGATGTAATGCATTTAATTATAAGTTGAGCCACACAGAAGGATTTCATCACTACTGTAGCTACCTGGTGGTCAAAGTTTAGGTTATTTTCTATGTGTGTTCCAAGCTTCCTTACCATTGGGTCTACATTTAGGGGTGTTCTATTAGTATTATAATTTTCAGGGTTATCTGATTTACTGAAGGGAATTATTACATATTTTTTAGCATTTAGTCTCAGACCATGGTTTTGGCACCAGTCATTTGTAATTTTTAGAACTGTTTGTGGGACGGCAACATTGTTTAGAGATTCAATGATTATTCCCAGCTTGTGGTCATCAGTGAACTTGGTGAGCCAGAGGCCTCCAACGCTGGCCTTCACTTCAGAAAAGTATATACCTAACAGGAAGTGTTCCAACACTGAACCCTGCTGGACACCGCTAGTAACAGGTTTCTTAATGGAAGGGGATTCACCTATCCGGATATCATCATCAGTGAGCCAGTTGGCTATCCATCTGATGATGTGGGGATTTATGCCTATCTCAGTAAATTTATCTATGATCCCTGATTGGGTGATTGTGTCAAAAGCTTTGCCCTAGTGACTTTCTTTAAGAAGTCCACCAGACTGAGCAGGCAAGACCTCCCTTCGACAAAAAACAAATTGGGTCTGGTCCTGTCTTTGGAGAGTTCTTATGGCATTATTGATCAGATCCATGATAATTCTTTCCATGGCCTTGCAGATAAGACTGGTCAAGGTTATGGGTCTGTTGTTTCCTGGGTCAGTTGTTGTGCCTCCTTTGTGCAGAGGGATTACTGTTGCAGTCCTCCATGCCTCTGGGACAAAGCCTGCCCAGAGGCTGTGTTTAAAGAGGGTTTCTAGTGGTCCTAATAGATTCTGTTTTAAGCTATTTGAGAAGCATCCTATAATGCTGTAGAGATCCACAGAGTATGTGTTTTTGGCTTTAGCTAGTGTAGTAAGGACCTGTTCTCTCATAATGACAAGTAGAGGGATGGTTGTGGGTATCTCTTCGGATGTGGTAGGAGGTGATGGGGGGGTTGAACTGAACTTGTTGGCCAGCAGGTTTGCTATAGTTTTAGGTTGAGTGTAAGTGTTGCCGTTCATGATTAACTTGGCACATTGCTGAGTGTTTCCCCTGAGGTTATGAACATAATTAAAAAAAAGCCTTATGGTTATATTTCACCTGGGAGGCTGTCTTTGCTTCATAGTGTGCTTTGGCAGATTTGACCAGCTCTCTAATTTGTTTTAGACTGGTGAGTGTCTTTCTGCACTGTTTTGTCTGTTCCTTTTGGCTCTGGAGAAGAATGTTTTCCCTCTTGTTGAATAGCATATTTATGCTGGGGTCCACCAGGGTGGTTTATTTTTGCCAATAATCACAGGCTTGACTCACACAGGTACTGCCAAATCTGTGCATGTGGTTGTACAGTGCTTATGGTGTGCAGCTCAGAGTAGGCCTCAGTGTCATCCGGGTTTGGAGGGGCTTGGAAGTTTAATAATCTGTCAGTCTAAGGTAATTGGCCTTAGCAAAGTTCTTAACAGGTTTGGAGTTTGATTGGGAGGGGGGGAGTTCTAGGTTAGCTTTAGTACTAAAGGAGATCATTTTGTGTCAGATCTTACCAGGGAGACATTAATGCAAGGGAGGAAGCAGCATCCCCCATGTTTGTGTGTACTAGGTCTAGGATATTTGTACCTCTAGATGGGGGAGCTAACTAGTTGCTCTTTTTAATTTCTCCAAATCTTTTGGGTTTCTAATACCATGACAGGAATGGACCCCATTGCTAAGTCAAAGTACAGTTAAAGATCATGAAATTAGTATTGTTTCACTCTTTGATGTCAGCCAAAAGTGCTCTTTGCAGCATAGGTTCATAGGTTCATAGGTTCATACTAGGCTATCTGCCCAAGGGCATTTATAAGCCTAGCCAGAGTTTTGTGGCTTTCGCCACCCCTTTAGTTTGAAGGATACTATGCTCATTATTTTGCTGTGCCTCTGTCAAGCAGTGACACTGAGGTAATCCCTGGGGTATACCTGCGATCTCTCATCCATTGGTCAAGATTTCTCTTGAACAAAGCCAGCAAGGTGCTCTGCCTCACATGAACTGGGATTTTGTTCCACAGCATAGGGAGTCTCTGGGTGATGAATCTGTCCCTCCAGCATGTCCTATTAATAACCGTGTTAAGGTTTAAGTCTCTTGCCCTTGTAGTTCTGATGGATTTAGATTTTTTGAGGTGAAGCATGTTCATTAATTCCGGGTTGGACATGGCCTTGTATGTCAGGCACAGGTCACCTCTGAGCAGACGGTAAGTGACTGAATAGAGCTGGAGTTCCTTCAGTTGGGCAGCATAAGACATATTTTTGAGACCCTTTATTCTTTTGGTGAGGAACTTTTGGGGCCTTTCCAATTGCTGCAGGTGTCGGGTCAGATACATTCCGAATGGGGCATTGTACTCAATTATTGGTCTGATGAGTGATGAGTACAGGGGAACGATGACCTCCCTTGATCTAGATGTGAATCCCTTCATGATCAGGTGGGCAATGTAGAAGATCTTCCTAACTACTTTGGCAACGTGAGTGTCAAACGAAAGGTTACTGTCAACCTGGGTTCCCAGATCCCCGATAACCTCTTCTGTGCTTAGTGGATTGCCACCTATATGGTAGCTAGGGGTAACCTTGTTTTTCCCGAAGGGTATGACTATGCATTTTTTGGCGTTTAACTTTAGGCCATGGCTCTGGCACCAGTTATCCGTTTCTATAAGACCCTTCTGAAGGATATCTGTGTCAGATGTGTTTTCGACTATGGTGCCCAGTTTGCAGTCATCTGCAAACTTTGTCAGCCATAATCCTCCTGTGTTTGCTTGTACTTCTGAAAAGTAGATGCCGAACAAGAGTGGGCCCAGGACTGAGCCCTGTGGGACACCACTTGTGACAGGCTTTGAGTCTGACATGGCGCCAGCAACTCTGACCCTGTGGGTTCTGTCACTTAGCCAGTTTGCAACCCATCATGTGACGTATGGGTTTACATTTAAGCTGGTGAGTTTTTCAATGATACCTGAGTGGGGTATTGTGTCGAAAGCCTTTGCCAGGTCAAGGTAGGCTGTGTGGACTGCCTTGCCCTCATCAATGGCCTTGGTGATTGTTTTGAAAAAGTCAACCAAGTTTAAAAGGCCTGATCTGCCTTTGACAAAGCCAAACTGGGTTGGATCCAATGTCTGCAAGTCCCCTATGTCTTTATTTATGAGTTCCATTATGATCCTCTCCATAGCTTTGCAGACCAGGCTTGTCAAGCTGATGGGACAGTAATTTCCAGGGTCGGTGGAGGCACCGCCTTTGTGAAGTGGGACCACAGTTGCCGTACGTCACTTCTTGGGTACGTATCCTGAGGTGAGGCTAAGATTAAACAGCTGCCCTAACTGCGGGTTTAATTCCTCATTGAGTTTGTGGAGCACACAACCGGGGACACCATCTGGTCCCATGGATGCTGTGTTTTTCGCCTTGGAGAGAGCAGTTCTCACCTGAGCGTTTGAGATGTTTGGGGGGCTACAATCCTCTGGTATAGATATCTCTCCTTTTGGGGGGGGGGGAATTTGCACTGAACCTGTCAGCCAGTATGTTGGCAATGTCTGTAGGTTCAGTGATTTTTACATCATTTTGAACTAATTCTGAGCATATCTGGGAGTTTCCTCCCAGGTTTCTAACATAGCTAAAAAAGGCCTTATGATTGTCTTTTGAGTCCTTAGTGACTTTTCTCTCAAAATTTGCCTTGGATTATTTTATGAGAGATCTTAGTTTTTTACTTATAATGATCAAGTGTGTTTTCCCTTTTAAGGATTTTGCTCTATCTTGTAGTAGCTTCCTCCTTTTGTTGTAGAGCTTGTTTATGGCTGGGGTCCACCAGACTGGATGCTTGCCTTTGGTACAAAGAGTCTTTGTTTTGTTTGGGATTGCCTGATCCATGCAGTCCTGGAGGTGCTGGTAGAAGGCATTTGTAAGTGATTCAGCGGCTTGAGTAATTGTTTCCGCAGGCTCGGGGGCCTTGAAAGAGACCACACTAGTCTTTAGAAGTGTGAAGTCGGCTTTTGAGAAGTTCTTCACTGTGGTCTTTTTTATCTGGGGTGGGAGCGGGATGTGGACTTCTAGTGAGATTAGTTTATGATCTGATCTCACCAATGAGGGGTATACTTCCGGTGTTGAACATTGTGACCCCATGTTCGTGATGATGAGATCTAGTATGTTTTCTCCTCTTGTGGGGATGGTGACTAGTTGTTCCATGGCATTTGAGTTTATGAACTCTAGGAACCTTTGGGCTAGAGTGTTGGGGCTTGAGTAGTGATCCCAGTCTATATTCGGATAGTTGAAATCACATAGTATTATGGTGTTTGGAGATACATTTATCCCCTCCAGTGTTTTCAGGAAAGCTGTGTGAGGTTCCTGAGTTTGAGAGGGTGGCCTGTAACATGCTACAAATTGCAGAGCAGTATTGCCTATGGTTAATTGCACCTGGATGGTCTCCGATGCATCGTGCGTTGCCACCAACCTTGAGGTGAGGGTGTCCTTGATGAATATGGACACCCCCCTCCTTTCTTGGTGTTGTCCGGATTTTGGGGCCGGAACGCATGATATGAGGTAAAACCTGATAGTGCCGGGGTGCTCTCAGGAGCCTTGAACCAGGTTTCAGTCACAGCACAGACATCGATGTTCTCCATACTGAGAAGGGCTTCGAGTGTGTGCATCTTGAGGTTGAGACTTCTGGCATTGAGCAGCATTACCCTTAGTTTTTTTCCTTTTTTGTGTTCTAGGGTGGTAGGTTTAGAGTTTGAGCCTTGCCTAAAAAAGGCACTATGGGGGTGGCAAGAGCCTTTGCCAATATCTGGAAGCCCAGGGGTGACAGGTGCAAGCCATCCCTTGCGAAGCAGTGTGGCTTGTCCACCATGTCATCCCAGGCAGACAGACATTGGATCCCCTTTGAATGACACCAGAGTTTAAGCCAATTATTAAAGCTGATCATCTTGTCTCTGTATTGTGGCATCATTCTTGGTGAAGGTAGGATACTGCTCAAGGTCAGGGTCATACCTGCCTGGGCTACATAATCAGAGAGCTCCTCTATGTCTCTTTTCATGTAGTCCAGGGAGGTACATCTCAGGTCGTTCACACCAGCATGGACAATGACTGAGTCATACTTGTACCTGCTGTTGAGTGACCTGAGTGCTTGCGTTATGTGGCAGATTCTAGCGCCCGACAGGCAGCTTACTGTGACCTTCTCCTTACTCAATCTGGTGAGCGGGACGTCAGTGTGTCTGACTATGGAGTCACCTATGACGAGTGTGTCTGGCATTGTGTTTGGCCTTAAGGGCTGTGACTGTTTGGCACACTGACTTTGTGGTCTATGTGTTGCATGTGTTGTGTCATGAGGTGGCAGTTGTTTGGGTGTCTGCTTTGGTGGCCTCTGCTGTTTTGGTAGATTTTTGATCAGAGCCCCCGAGTATGTCTTTGTGTGTTTATGTGTATGATATGAAGTTGTGACAGTACTATGTGAGACTGGGTTTGTGGTGTGTGTGGTTACCTTCTCCTCCTGTCTGGTCTTGCCAGTCCTATGTTGAGAGAGCTCAGCCTCCAGTTTGGCTATATAGTTGCATCTCTCGCATGTATTTGTGTTTTGTGGGAGAAGGAGAGGGTTGTCTGTGTACATGAGGCAATTTTAACATTGCCTCAATATTCCCAGATTCACCAGCTGAGCAGGAGAGGACACTAGCAACTGATCCCTCGACATGCTAGAAGGAATAGACAAAAAACTTTATGTAGATGAGTTTGAAAAGACTTCAGGGGATCTGGGTGATCGAAAAAGGGGTTTTAGGCTGGTGGGGTACTATGTATAATAAAAGTGCTATATCAAAGTAAAAAGTACTTTAGGAGCAAGTGCTAGGCTTTACAGATAGAGAATAGTCTACTTAGGAATCAAGTAGAGCTGAACCTTTTAGATATAGAATAGGCTGGTTTGATCAGCAGTACAGTTCAAGGAAAGCTGTTCTAAGGGAAAAATTGAAGAGTGGACTTTAGGTAGCCTGAATAGTTTAACCTTGATTAACCGGCCGCTGCTCTTGTGGCAACTCCGCGCTAAAGTGTGCTTTATAGCAGGGGGCTGGAAAAGACAGGAAATGACCCAAAATGGCCAATAAACTACAAGTTACTGCCTTAAACCACTCCTCTGAGGACAAACAGGCAGCTCAGTACTCCCCACTCTCACTGGTGAGTAAAGAAAATCCGCAACATGCCTAGTAATGCATGCCTAGTAATGACTGCTTCTGCAATTCGTATGGAGTTCCATGTATTGGTAGTATATGTAAACATGATTGTAGACTCTTTTTTTATAAGACCCGTTGCTCCTACTACCTTTGGGAACTGTCTGATTATCCTTCTTCCACATTGTTCTCATTTCTGATTGCAAATCCTGATATTTTATTACTTTGTATCTCTCTGCATGCAGGGCACTGTACTCACTGTGTGTGACGATTTCAATGATCAGTGCTACTTTTGTCTTCTTTTCTTGGACCACTATATCCATTTTTTCTAGCATCAATCTTTTGAACTGTTGGTAATGGATGATCCCATGTGATGTAAACATCATTTTCTATGATGTTTTGTGGCTCATGTTTCCAGTGTTTTTCAGCCACTTCAATATCATTTGGCACAATCCCCAGTGCAACAGTCTTGCCACATTATTATGCCTTTCAGTATACAGTCCTTCTGCTATTAATGTCACAACCAGCAACAAGGTCTGCAACTGTTTCCAACTCTGTTTTGCAAAACCTACATTTGTCTGTTTCTCCCACATATTTAATAGACATTGTAAACCAATGTGTATGTAGCCCACTATCTTGTGCCGCCGATATTAACCTTTCGTCTCTTGATTTGAATTAGCCACTCCTTAACCATTTCTGTGTTCGTTCCTGATCAACATGAGGTTCTTCCAGAAGTTTTTTATACTTGCAACTATACTTATGCTTTTTCCACATCTCTTGCCTTCTCATCTGGTCCTTCATCTTCTATTCTTTCTTTTGTTTTTTGGCACATTCAGTTGCTGCCTGACTTTTACCTACTTCTGGTTTGATTTCCATTCCTGCTTGACGCCGATATGCTTCTGCTAGATTAAGCAGAGAAGTCATCTTAGATTTATTCCCCTCATGTTTCAAAACTTTCATTACGTTTGGGTCTTGTGAGGTCAGCAGATGGATGTGGAGTCCCACAACTGCAGCTCTATAGATATAATCAATTTCAGGAAGGCCCATCCCTCCTTCAGAATGGGGAATATACAATCTTGGTATGCACTGATTTTTTAAAATCATTTGGTGAGCATGAAGCATCCTTTTTGTTTTCCTGTCTAATCTATCCAACACATTTTGGTGCCAGTCAATCACTCCAAACCTGTAAGTTAGGACAGGAAGAGCAAATTGGTTTATAGCTTGGATTTTGTTCCTACATATCAGTGCTGTTTTCAGGATTAATTTAAGTCTTCTGAAATATTCTTTACTAAGTTTTATTCACATTTGTTCATGTTTTACTGTTGATCCTTCATCAATTCCCAAATATTTATACACTCCTTCTTGCTCAAGTTCTTTTATATCACATTCTTGTCCCAAACCGTTGTTTTCCTGGTGTTGCAGTTTTTCTGCTCCAGGGTGTCTGTGGTGATGAAGTCCAAAAACCTCTCAGCAAGTGAATTATGGGTCATATAAGTCTCCTGGTTAATGAAGGTGAACATGAAGTAAACCATAATTATGGTGTTAGGCTGAATGTTAAGAGATTCCAGTAGGTTTAGGTAGAAGAATTGTTTTCCAGACTCATGTTAGTGGATCTGTAGCTAGCAAGAACATGATATGGGGGTTGCACCTAAGGTTAGCTGAGCATGGAGCAGCTTAAGTGAGTCATGTTGTTGGACCAGTCTGGAAGTATACTTGTCCTTTATGAACACTGAGATACCTCCTACCTTTGTTTTATCGTGAGCTTAGGGGGATCGAAATGTATGAAAGGCATTGTAGCCTTTGACAACTGGGGTGTTTTCTATGGTTCTGAACCATGTTTCCATGACTGCACATATGTCTGCACTCTCCAAGGTGAGGAGTGCTTCCAGGGAGTGTAGTTTTTTATTTAAACTCCTAACATTGAGCAGCAATACCTTTAGGTAGTCATGAGTGATGTTTGTTATGTTGGAGGGTTTAACACCTTGGCACGACCTAAAAAAGGCAGTATGGGGACAGATAAGGCTTTTCCTAGTATCCAGAAGCCATGTGATAACAAGTGCAAACTATCTCTGGCAAAGCATCATGGATTGTTGATCATGTCTCCCCAGGCTGACAGATATTGGATCCCCTTGTTGTGACACCAGAAACTAAACCAATTGCTGAAGTCAATCATTTTTTGCTGGTACTGTGGCATCATCATTGGTGAAGGTAGGATGCTACTCAAGGCTAGATTCATACCTGCGTGGGACACATATTCAGAGAGCTCCATAATGTCTCTCTTCATATAGTCCAGCGAGGTATGTCTTAGGTCGTTTATGCCCACATGGACTATGACTATGTCTATGACACTTGTGGTTTAAAAACCTAAGTGCATATGTGATCTGGCGGACTCTGGCTCCAGACAGACAGCTCACTGTGATTTTCTCCTTGTTTAGCCTGGTAAGGGGGACATCAGTATGTCTTACAATGTAATCTCCAATAACTAGAATATTTGACTGTGTGGTGTGTTGCCTTATGGGCTTCGAAGCAGGGCTACTATGATTTTCAGAGATGTGTTGTGTGAGGTATTGTCTTTTTTGAGTGTGTGCAGGACTACTGAGACAGGCCTTTAGGAAGTCTTGAAGGTTTGGGTGGATTTCAGGTGAGTACCTCCACATATGTGGGTCTATGTTTTTGTTCCTTATTGTTGGTAGTGAGTGTTTTGGGTGTAACACTATCAAACTGGATTGCATTTTTCATGAATCTATGTATGTGAGAGCTTTGCCTTCAATAACATTGTGTATCTACATTTCTCACACACTGTGTTTGTCTGTTTTAAAATGAAATGGTTGTCAGTAAACATGGAGCATTTACTACACTGCCTCAGGATGCCCGTATCCACCAGGATAGAATCAGAGATGACAGGGAAGCGCCTATCCATTATAGCAGATCCTTTGTAGATGGGAAGGAGTAGGGGAGAGTCACTTAAAGGTCTAAGTGAGAGTGTTTAATAGTGTACTGTACTATTAGATGACCTTCAGTGGTGCTGCCTTCTGCACAAACTGGCAGCTCTTCGAGCAGCTGTGAACAATCCTTCCTTGTAAATGACAACATGGCCCATGACTTGGGTGAGACATGATCATAGGAAGTTGTCTTCCAGGCAGGAGTGAGGGTGGTTAGATCCCAGCTATCTACAAATCAGCCTTTTCTTGCAGTCACTTTGTCCACTGTAGTCACTCACTTCTCCCCCCACTAAATGCTCCACATTACAGGCTGAGGGTCCACAGGAGATACCATTACTGACCCGCAATGGAGCTGTCAAATACACAGACAATGAGCATTTCTAAATTGGTCTTAGCCCCCCCCCCCTTACATGAGCACTCACATTAATGAGAGGGCTTCCTACACTCCTTCCATCACATGCATGCTGCTATACACATGCAGGGAGAGCTACAGTCACCAGCCTGGAGTGCTAAGCCTATGTCCTTTGGTTTGCATGATGCATTGCTGTTGCTAAAAGACTCCATTTGTGGGTGATGAACAGCCCATTGGATGACCATGTCCTCCATCTAGGATGGATTATCTTGTTTTTGGCACTCAAGCCCATGTGGCCTGCCTGTGTCCTCCAGTGACTCAAACACACGGTGTGTGGGTCATTGTCAGTGCTTTATCCATCTATGTCGTTTATACTAATTTGTACTATTTTAGATCCGATATGCCATGTGGCTTGAATTCTGCTAATAGCATAAAACCTGTTTTGAAAGCTAAATGCAATGTATTATAGATCTGTGAATAGTTTTAGATTTGATTTTTTATTTCTACAATAATATTAGTTTTTTATTAATATATAGAATGTAACTTTTAATGAAAGAATTTTGTATTGATGTCATTTGTCATGTGTCTGTATTGTTTTTGTTCATTGGTTGCTTACTATCTAAAAATGGAATCCCTACATGATGTGGTGATGCACTGAAAAAGTGCTTGTGACTCGAAAGCTTTGCTGTTTTTACCATTAAAGTGTGTGGATGTTGAGCTATTGGTCTTTATTTTTTGCTCCTAGTTGCAAGTTTGGCGACTATGTTCAGCATGTTACATTTAGGTGTTTTTCTGGGGAAACTGAACCTTCTTTTGAGAAACTACTATTAAGCTGACATGTTGACATACGATAACACGCATGGTTTGGAAGTGTACACATCGGGGAGGTGGGGTGGTGGAGTGGAACTTGGGCAGTAAATGTTTCTCCCTTAGTGTGATGTGTTCACATTAGTATGTGTAATATCTCTAATTAAATATTTCTGGAGTAGTAATGTGTCAATTAACCCTGTTACAAGGGGCTGGGTCTTTGCTTACGTTAGCAGTGTTACCCTCCTAATGGATGAGTGTTAACTGGATAAAGTTTTAACTTAGCTGTTAACATGTACCCATGCTGAACTTGTCAGCTATGAGAATCACTACCAGTACAAGCGCTATTCATGGGTTAACAGTAATTCAATTTTTGCTTCGCTGTTGGAATACTAAGATTAGGGGAGGAGAAATCCCTTACATGGAGGTGCAGGGGAACATCTTTTAATTTGTTTCATCAGGATTGAGGTTCAACTACTGTTTTTGTACAGTTAAACTTTCATTTAGCGGGAACATGACAAAACATGATGGAATCAGATCATCTTTTTCTGTAGGAGACTCATATAATTGAATTGGACCATTTAAAACTACTGAAATGCACAGCCAGAGACTTCTTTCCTCAAAACATGGGAGAGAAACAGAGAACAGTCACTATCTTGTTGAGTTATGACTGCCTTCTGCAGTTGGAAGTTTACATGGCTGATGAATGGGGAGATACGTTATAATTAGGAGGTCCTGCGGGGCTTCACTATATCACTTCATTGAGCCTCTACTTGCTACTACAATCTTCCATGTAACCTTATGGTCAATATTAGATGACATGAGGATCTTCTGGGAGGTAGCATGTTTAAGACAAGGTTGAATAAAGTAATTATTACATGACAACATTTTCACCCAGTAGAGTGGCGCTGCGGTAGTGTTGTCGCCTCACAGCAAGATGTTGTCTTGTTTGATTCTCAGCTAGAGCGTCTTCTGTGCGGAGGCATGCATGAATGGGTGTACCTTCGTTGAAGGTTGTGCGTCAAGGCTGGTAACTCGGCACGTAAAAATCCACTACCAAACATTAGCGGACCAGAGTTCCGCTGTGGCGACCCCTAACCAAAATACACAACAACAAGAGTCAATGTAAAGTTATCCAGTCTGTGTTTCACGTCATGCAGGCCATTTAGTATGAATTGGAGCTAGGGGTGAGGCTTGGAAAGGCTGAAGGTTTAACATGTTATGTGGTGGCCAGGATTCTAAAAATATATCTCTGAGCATTTCCTCTCCCCCTGTGCTGAAAACCTGGGACTTTCCCGGTCCACTTCTTGTAAAAAAAAAAAAAAAATAAAATAAAAATAAATAAAAATTAGTTTCAGGAATTGTTTGGTGGTCTGTTTGGCCAGTGGGGGTTGCAGGTGGCTGGTACTGTGCATTGGCTAAGTATAAGGCATGTCTGATAGATCAAGTTAACTTTTTCTACAGATGTTGGGAGAGTAGTTGGTCTCTACAGGCCTGGCAGGATTGGTTGTTAAAGCTAAAGCCACAGTCACAGTGTGGGTTTTGGAGACATCTGATGTACCTGATGAAGCTAAGTCAGTTATTCAAGAGACCTGAATAAGAAGGTGGATTTGGCATATAGTTTTGATGAAATACTTAAAACTTTCTGTGGACTCAGAGTCCAAAGAAGGCAGAGAGAATGGTAACCATGCCAGAAAATGTGGATGGTCAGGAGTTGCTTTTAACTCCATAGGAAATGTTGGAAGGATTCACTAGGTACTACTGTAGTTTGTATGGAGGAGTCCTACAAAGTTTTCAGTAGAAGGACAGGACAGAATCAGAGCAAAAACGTGTGGGGGTGCCAGGTATTCTGCAGGAGCAGGAAGCATTGTTTCGGCCTATAACAATACATGCACGTTCTAATGAAGGGAAGTTGTCAGGCCCAGGTGGTCTAACACTGAAGCTCTGTTGCTTGGTACCAGAGTAATGGCTGCCAGAGACAGATAAAGTCATGAAGAATACCTGTTTCCTGAACGCAGGGGTCATATTTGAGATATTAAAAGGGGGAAATGACTGTGAAATAATGTCTCAGTACAGACCAGTTTCACTTATTTATCAAAATAACAAGTTATTTATGATTGCTGTGGCTGACAGGATTGCACTTTGATCCTATTGTTGATGGAACTGAATGAGTGTGGGCTTCTCAGAGATAGGTAAACCTCTGACAACATCCTGAATTTTTAACTGCTTATCTTAAATGACAACTGGTTTGATATCCTCATGTGATACTAAACCAAGATGCCAAGAAAGCACCTGATAGGGTGGAATGAGAATTCTTACTTATACCTTAAAAGCATTTGTTTCTCCTCAACATTTTATAGAACAGTTAAGACAGATCTTAAAAGGTATTACATCTTCCGTAAAAGCTGTAGATAGTTTTCATCTTCATTTGAACTGATAAGAAGAACCAATCAGTGATACTTACCTTCCCTACTTCTTCTTCCTGTGCATTTGGGGACCTTGGCCAGGGTCTAGAGTGTGAAGTCTAAGAGGTTACTGCCAGGGTAGTAAGGAAGAGATGTTATCACTGTTTACTGATGACCTACAGGTAGCTTCGTCATGCAAACAGTATGATACAACTGAACTGTCTGTACTGTGACTGCTGGGTCAGTTGTCTGGATAGTCAATTAACCCAGAGAAAAGTATGGTTCTTGCACTAAACTTTATATCCTCTCACTGATAAAGGAAACTTTCCCTAATATTTGCCATTGAAATTCTTTTAAATCTCTATTTAATTATTGTTCATTGGCGTTTGTTTACTGGGAAAGTCTGACTGGGCAGAAAAATCTCTTTTCAGCAGAGGGTTATGAGAAAATCTATACAGAAACAACAAATATACCATGAATCCACACTGAATGATACTAGATGCAAATTTACAATGGTTATACATATACATAAAATTGAATCAAATCAACACATTGAATATTTACAACTAATAAACATAACCATATAAGAATTACAGTGATGGACAGAAAAGCCAATAAATTTTCAGGTAAGAAGAGATTAAAAATGAAAGATGACTTTATTAGTAAGTTATATCATATGTGGTTAGAGATGTTTGGAGGTTCTATTACACTTAGAAAGGTTTGAGAGGATTTAGTACAGCAGACAGGAAGTGGACGAATTAGTCATAATTAGTGGCGGTGGAATAGATACCATCATATTCCCATTATTTCCTGGTAATGGTAGAGGTGAACTGAGGAGAAGATGAATGTCAACGAGAGATAAGAGATTAAAGGTGGAAAGAAGTGCTAACAAGAAGAACTAACATTTTTAAGTTGTAAGTTGAGGTGTAACAATTTCAACATAAATGAAAATCTAATTATGGCATGTCTGTTTATGTATGACTTTGTCATGTTACTCGAGTTATATGTAAAAGTCATTATTTTTGTAGGTAAATACATTTTCTATGCCTTGAGTTGCATGACCTGAATAAACATGCTTGGGTAGGTGCCTTTCATACTCACTACTGATATTTCACTATCATACACACATAATTCTGGGATTTTTTGCAAAAGTAGATACAAATAAAAAAGTCTACTCTAAGTCATTTTAAAAGTTATCAGAACAGGTTTGCATCAACAAGTATGCTGTGAAACACTACTGACATTAACTGACTGTAATCCTCAGTGATTTTCCAAAGGAAGGTCTAGCAGTTGGTGTAGAGAATTAAGGCTCTTCTCTCCTTTAGCTGAGGTACAGGGTTTAGTCTTAAGTAAGTAAATTAACTAAACTGCCCCAGTGTGTGTGTGTGTGTGTGTGTGTGTGTGTGTGTGTGTGTGTGTGTGTGTGTGTGTGTGTATGTGTGTCCTACCTGCCTTCTCACTGGATGAAAACCTTCATGCTAGGCAGGCAGAAAATCTTGAAGATGCAGAACTCAATGTCAATGTTAAGCCAAGCAGAAAAGGAAACCATTTTATTTTTAATTTTGTGTTATGGCTGTATCCCCCACCACCACCCACCCCAAGCAGTAATTGGCCTTAAGCAGCTGCCTAGCTCGCCTAGTGCTAGATCTGACCTTGGCTCCCTTGTGCTTCTGCCAACACTCTCGGCAGTACTGATTGAAGAAAATACATCTGCTGATTGCTGATTACCTGTCTCTGACTCAAGGTGTTAATATAGTCACTGTGAAGAAATGGCAGAGGTAATGCAGGATTCAAATCCAGTTTACAGATAATTTTCGTGAAGGGTTCAGAATAAAAAGTGTCATTGATGTTTTAGTAGGAATATAATGCAAATTAAAGCTATTAAAAAAAATAAATTTGCAACACAACTGTGTAATGATTGATAAATAATCAAATATAATCTGTGTAAAGTATGTTGAGCATAACAAAGATGATCGTTAATTTAAACTACACTTGCACAGGTATAACCTACATAATACTTGAAAATTGTTGCTCATATTAAGTCTGTTTTCAATATGCATCTGTTTCTGTTTAGCAAACGGTCATTATTGTTTGTGCTATAAAATTTGAAATAAAAATTTGAAATTTAAATACACATCTCTGTAATCACTGGAAAACTAAAGGTGAAGATAAAATGCACACTGCCAGAAAGAGAGAACCAGAGAAGTAATGGGACACTGGAATGGGACAAGTAATGGAACACTGGAATGGCTGTGGAGGGCCCTGGTCCATCATTCTGCCACAGGCCCCATTTGACCATGATCCAGCTCTGTACAGCACCAGTGTCATTCGTGCTAGTGAAGGTGGCCCAATTTAAAATTTAGTGTGTTTACCTTCAGATGTGAGCTGTCACTCGCTGACAGTGATCAGTCACCAATGCCAACCGATGAGCAAAAACCCATGAAAAAAAACACAGCCGGAAGAAAATTCAAATAAAGGGCATCTGTAGCAATAAATACAACACTTATGGTATTACCATGTCATTCTAAGGGGGTACAAGTCATTCTAAGGGGGGTGCAAGTAATTTTAAGGGAGTGCAATATTTGTTAGCATGGAAAGAAATGATTAACAGACCACTCTGCTTTGCCAGGGATGGTCTGCACTTCTCCACTCTAGGCTTTCAAATATTATCTAAAACATTGTCATCCCCCATAGTGCCTTTTTTTAGGCAATGCCAAACTGAAAGTACTTCCAACATAGTAAATCAAAACTAAGAACATCTTAAGGTATTACTGCTCAATGCTCAGAGTCTAAACAAAAAACTCCACTCCCATGAAGCTCTCTTCACCCGAGACAATATTGTCATCTGTGTGATCACTTACACATGGCTTAAATCCATGGAGAGCACACCAACAGTGCAATGTTATAATGCTTTCTACACACATTTAGACCAGCTACTACACAGACAGGGAGGGACTAAAGGTAGAGGTGTCTCAATTTATATCAGAAATAAACATACCTCAAGGCTTGTCAAACAGGACAATGCACTGGAGCTGCTCCATGTTCAAATCACCATAGGCAAAATCCAATACCACTTCACTGCAAGCTATAGGTCCCCCTCTATGACAGAAAACACATACCATGTATTTAAACTTAGTGGAAACACTCACCATCTAACCCAATATCATATTCATGGACAACTTTAATTACCCTACTATTAACTGGGAATCCTATATGACACCAAACATACAGGCATAGAGATTCCTGGATTTTGTAAATACACCAACCAGGGATGCAACCATACTGAATCTGGTCCTCACTAATATGGGAGAGCGCTGCACACCCCCTACTGTAATGTCTTCTCTGGTAAGGTCAGACCACAAAAATGGTCTCCTTTGAAGTAAAAATAAAACCTGGACCCCCAGCTAAACCTGGAATGTTCAGGAACTACTCTAAGGATAATTTCCTACTATTAAGTGATAACCTGGAAAAATTTCAAGCCCCCATAAACGCTGAGAACACTGCTGCCTACATAATACTGTTCACAGAAACCCTGTACAAGCATGTTAATAGCTGCATAGAGGCAGCTGTACCCACCAGGAAGGAGTACAGAACTAACTCAAAAACAAGCCACCCTGGTAGACTCAGAAAATCAATAGGTTGTATAACAAAAGGAAGAAAATCATGGAAAAAAAAGGAGGTGCAGTACCCAGCAGGATAAACGTACCTCCATCAGAGGACAAATAAAGTCTAGCAAAGCCAAAGTTTAGTTAAACGTGGCCTCTCAGGACAAGAACAACCTCAAGGCATTCTTTGGCTATGTCCGCAACCTCAAAGGCAATACACAATTGTGTGCACAGCTCATTGTAAATGGAACCACCTATACTGAGCCAAAAGATATAGCAAACCTAATGGCCGATAAATTCAGCTCTACTTTTACACCTCTCTTCCCCTCAAACTTCCCTCAGGAAATACCATCAACTATAACTCCCCTGCTATCACTAGGAATAGGTTCTTAATGCTCTCACCAAGGCCTAGAATACTGCATAATTGGGCCCACACAAATCCCAGGATGCCTTCTAAATAGCATAATACATGACCTATCAGGCCTGCTGGAATTGCTATTAACTGTAGCCTCCAAACAGGCTTCATGCCTCATGAATGGAGAACAGCAACAGTCATTCCTCTGCACTAAGATGGGCCATCTACAGACCCTAGATACTACAGACCTGTACACTGAAAAAAAAAAAAAACAATATCAAATCAAGCAATGCTACAGGAAACCTTTCCAATCACTAAGAAAAATATGACAAGATTTCCCATGCCCTCTTCTATAAGAGTTATGCAGCCTTATAAGTTCCACCTGACAAATTATCAGCCTGGGCGGATAGGATAAGAGTTCAACTTCTCATTCTACAGACTGGTTTGAAGCAGCTTCATGACACATGCGACCAGCAGAGACCTGACCTTAGTTTAGTGCATAATAAAATGTCACTGCATCCATTACATCAGCTAAACATACACATATGTGCTGGATTTATGCCAGAGTATACTTCAGTCTCTGTCAACACGCATTAAAACAACCACAGGTTTCTAAAGCAAACCTTAACGAGTCATTATATGCATCAAGTTTTTTCCTAGCAAATAAAATATGTTTTCCTTTGTAACTGTAAAACACTACGGGTAGCATGTGTCATCTCCTTTGCTTTTCATTTAAAGTAAATTTTCAGTAGCTCTAGCTAAGCAACCTTGCTTCTTGTTAAAAGGGTTGGAGAACAGAGAATGAATTATGCCCGATTTTCTCCTTTGATTTGTCAGGTCAGTACTAAGTTCTTAACAGCTAAACTGACAACGAGACACAGCATGTTACACATTACACTGCACAGTTCGGTTAACCTGGGATTCACTGAATCTTAAAAGCACTTGCACAGTTTTGAAGTAGTCATGTTTTAATGTTAGTGGTACTGACTCAACAGGTAGCACACTTGCCTTTCATGCTGGAAGATTAGAAGGCTGTGGGTTCTATTTTCACCCAAGGTGCATGGATATATTTTTCCACTTCTGATACTGCACTATAGTAATACGGGGATGCAGCAGACGTGAGTGTGCCATGCTTTGAATGTGAAGGGGAACCAGACCTGTCTAGGCCAGAACGGGGCTATAAGGATCACCTTGCATCTCAGCTGAATAGCTTTCTTTAGAAATTGAGGAATCAGGGGATTGGGAGGATAAGGGTAAAGAAGTCCCGTGGGTCAATCATGGATTAGACCATCCCTGGGGGACTCCCCCCTGGGGTAAACAGGGCAAAATAGCTGTTGCACTTGTTGTTGGATGGAGAGGCGAAAAGATTACAGCAAGGCTGGCCCCAGTGGCTGATGATTTCTGTCGCCACCTCGGGATTGAGGGACCACTCATGAGGCAGGAGGATGCATCTGCTCAGTTTGTCCACAATTATGTTGGAGCTCCCTGGGATATGCGTTGCTATCAGAAAGTGGTTGGAAGCTATCACCCACTGCCAAATTCTCATGGTCTTTTGACACAGGGGATAGGGCTTGGTTCCTCTTTGCTTGTTGATATACCAGACCACTGACATGTTCTCTGACTGAACTGCAATTGTCCCAGAAGGGAGAACCAGATGAAAAGCTTGCAACATTAACAGCACCACTCTCAGTTCCAGAACACTGATATGCAGGTGGGCCTCTAGGGTGGACCATGCAACTTGGATAGTCTTTTTCCTGGAAATGGCCCTCACCTGATCAGGAAGCATCCGTGGTCATTATGGCCTTGGGCTGAGGGATTGAAATGCGACTCAAAGTTCTGCATCTGGCCTCATCCACTAAGGAGGTCCCACTTGCAGGAGTTGGTTATTTGAATCTGGTAACTGAGGGAGGGATAGTTTGGGAACCACTGACGAAGAAGGAGCCATTGTAGGATTCATGTGCAGCTTGCTAGAGGCACTATTGGAATTGAAGCTGCCATGGATCCTAGGGCCTGAAGAATTTTGCTTTTTTGCTAGGGGCCACTATTGGAATTGAAGCTAGAACTTCTAAGGGGTACAAGTCATTCTAAGGGGGGTGCAAGTCATTTTAAGGGAGTGCAATATTTGTTAGCATGGAAAGAAATGATTAACAGACCACTCTGCTTTGCCAGGGATGGTCTGCACTTCTCCACTCTGGGCTTTCAAATATTATCTAAAACATTGTCATCCCCCATAGTGCCTTTTTTTAGGCAATGCCAAACTGAAAGTAGTTCCAACATAGTAAATCAAAACTAAGAACATCTTAAGGTATTACTGCTCAATGCTCAGAGTCTAAACAAAAAACTCCACTCCCATGAAGCTCTCTTCACCCGAGACAATATTGTCATCTGTGTGATCACTTACACATGGCTTAAATCCATGGAGAGCACACCAACAGTGCAATGTTATAATGCTTTGTACACACATTTAGACCGGCTACTACACAGACAGGGAGGGACTAAAGGTAGAGGTGTCTCAATTTATATCAGAAATAAACATACCTCAAGGCTTGTCAAACAGGACAATGCACTGGAGCTGCTCCATGTTCAAATCACCATAGGCAAAATCCAATACCACTTCACTGCAAGCTATAGGTCCCCCTCTATGACAGAAAACACATACCATGTATTTAAACTTAGTGGAAACACTCACCATCTAACCCAATATCATATTCATGGACAACTTTAATTACCCCACTATTAACTGGGAATCCTATATGACACCAAACATACAGGCATAGAGATTCCTGGATTTTGTAAATACACCAACCAGGGGTGCAACCATACTGAATCTGGTCCTCACTAATATGGGAGAGCGCTGCACACCCCCTACTGTAATGTCTTCTCTGGTAAGGTCAGACCACAAAAATGGTCTCCTTTGAAGTAAAAATAAAACCTGGACCCCCAGCTAAACCTGGAATGTTCAGGAACTACTCTAAGGATAATTTCCTACTATTAAGTGATAACCTGGAAAAATTTCAAGCCCCCATAAACGCTGAGAACACTGCTGCCTACATAATACTGTTCACAGAAACCCTGTACAAGCATGTTAGTAGCTGCATAGAGGCAGCTGTACCCACCAGGAAGAAGTACAGAACTAACTCAAAAACAAGCCACCCTGGTAGACTCAGAAAATCAATAGGTTGTATAACAAAAGGAAGAAAATCATGGAAAAAAAGGAGGTGCAGCACGCAGCAGGATAAACGTACCTCCATCAGAGGACAAATAAAGTCTAGCAAAGCCAAAGTTTAGTTAAACGTGGCCTCTCAGGACAAGAACAACCTCAAGGCATTCTTTGGCTATGTCCGCAACCTCAAAGGCAATACACAATTGTGTGCACAGCTCATTGTAAATGGAACCACCTATACTGAGCCAAAAGATATAGCAAACCTAATGGCCGATAAATTCAGCTCTACTTTTACACCTCTCTTCCCCTCAAACTTCCCTCAGGAAATACCATCAACTATAACTCCCCCTGCTATCACTAGGGAATAGGTTCTTAATGCTCTCACCAAGGCCTAGAATACTGCATAATTGGGCCCACACAAATCCCAGGATGCCTTCTAAATAGCATAATACATGACCTATCAGGCCTGCTGGAATTGCTATTAACTGTAGCCTCCAAACAGGCTTCATGCCTCATGAATGGAGAACAGCAACAGTCATTCCTCTGCACTAAGATGGGCCATCTACAGACCCTAGAAACTACAGACCTGTACACTGAAAAAAAAAAAAACAATATCAAATCAAGCAATGCTACAGGAAACCTTTCCAATCACTAAGAAAAATATGACAAGATTTCCCATGCCCTCTTCTATAAGAGTTATGCAGCCTTATAAGTTCCACCTGACAAATGATCAGCCTGGGCAGATAGGATAAGAGTTCAACTTCTCATTCTACAGACTGGTTTGAAGCAGCTTCATGACACATGCGACCAGCAGAGACCTGACCTTAGTTTAGTGCATAATAAAATGTCACTGCATCCATTACATCAGCTAAACATACACATATGTGCTGGATTTATGCCAGAGTATACTTCAGTCTCTGTCAACACGCATTAAAACAACCACAGGTTTCTAAAGAAAACCTTAATGAGTCATTATATGCATGAAGTTTTTTCCTAGCAAATAAAATATGTTTTCCTTTGTAACTGTAAAACACTACGGGTAGCATGTGTCATCTCCTTTGCTTTTCATTTAAAGTAAATTTTCAGTAGCTCTAGCTAAGCAACCTTGCTTCTTGTTAAAAGGGTTGGAGAACAGAGAATGAATTATGCCCGATTTTCTCCTTTGATTTGTCAGGTCAGTACTAAGTTCCTTAACAGCTAAACTGACAACGAGACACAGCATGTTACACATTACACTGCACAGTTCGGTTAACCTGGGATTCACTGAATCTTAAAAGCACTTGCACAGTTTTGAAGTAGTCATGTTTTAATGTTAGTGGTACTGACTCAACAGGTAGCACACTTGCCTTTCATGCTGGAAGATTAGAAGGCTGTGGGTTCTATTTTCACCCAAGGTGCATGGATATATTTTTCCACTTCTGATACTGCACTATAGTAATACGGGGATGCAGCAGACGTGAGTGTGCCATGCTTTGAATGTGAAGGGGAACCAGACCTGTCTAGGCCAGAATGGGGCTATAAGGATCACCTTGCATCTCAGCTGAATAGCTTTCTTTAGAAATTGAGGAATCAGGGGATTGGGAGGATAAGGGTAAAGAAGTCCCGTGGGTCAATCGTGGATTAGACCATCCCTGGGGGACTCCCCCCTGGGGGAAACAGGGCAAAATAGCTGTTGCACTTGTTGTTGGATGGAGAGGCGAAAAGATTACAGCAAGGCTGGCCCCAGTGCCTGATGATTTCTGTCGCCACCTCGGGATTGAGGGACCACTCATGAGGCAGGAGGATGCATCTGCTCAGTTTGTCCACAATTATGTTGGAGCTCCCTGGGATATGCGTTGCTATCAGAAAGTGGTTGGAAGCTATCACCCACTGCCAAATTCTCATGGTCTTTTGACACAGGGGATAGGGCTTGGTTCCTCTTTGCTTGTTGATATACCAGACCACTGACATGTTCTCTGACTGAACTGCAATTGTCCCAGAAGGGAGAACCAGATGAAAAGCTTGCAACATTAACAGCACCACTCTCAGTTCCAGAACACTGATATGCAGGTGGGCCTCTAGGGTGGACCATGCAACTTGGATAGTCTTTTCCTGGAAATGGCCCCTCACCTGATCAGGGAAGCATCCGTGGTCATTATGGCCTTGGGCTGAGGGGATTGAAATGGGCGACTCCAAAGTTCTGCATCTGGCCTCATCCACTAAAGGAGGTCCCACTTGCAGGAGTTGGTTATTTGAATCTGGTAACTGAGGGAGGGATAGTTTGGGAACCACTGACAAAGAAGGAGCCATTGTAGGATTCACATGTGCAGCTTCGCTAGGGGCACTATTGGAATTGAAGCTGCCATGGATCCTAGGGCCTGAAGAATTTCTCTTGCTGAAACTTTTGTTTGACAAAGTATCACTTGGAGCTGGAGCCTCAATTGCTGGAGTCTGTGATTTGGGAGTGACACTAGACAGGACCTAGTATTGAACACTGCTCCAATGAATTCTATTTGTTGTGTAGGGCTAAGGTTTGATTTCTCCCAGTGGATTGTTATTCCCAAAAACTTTGTCAGAGAGAGAGTGTATAATGCAGTGCTATTACCAGAAGATGCTCGGTGGGGGCGGTGAGGAGCTAGTCATCCAAATATGGAAACACCCAGAATCTTTGAAGTCTCAAGTGAGCTGTGACCACTGCCATGCAATTCATGAACACTCTGGGGGCTGTAGAGAGACCGAACGGCAGGGCATAAAATTGATAATGACTGGCCCCTAGCTGGAAGAGAAGCAGACTCCTGGAGTGTTTGTCCATTTTGATGTGGTAATACGCATCCCGGAGATCTATTGAGCACATCCAATCACCCTCACTTAAAAAAGGGAGAATGGACTGAATTGTGACCATCCGGAATTTGGTTTGGGTGACAGACTTGTTTAAGCTGCTGAGATCCAAAATGGGCACCAGTCCCCTGTCTTTTTTGACACCAAAAAGAATCTTGAGTAGAATCCAGATCCATGCTGGTCTGGTGGGACTGGTTGGATGACTCTTTTTTGAGACAGCTTTATTATCTCTGAAGCTACTTCTTCCTTTTGACTGTGTGGAACGTCGGGAAGCTTTTTTGGAAAACAAACCCACTAAAGATGCTAATCACTCACTAAAAGAGAGAAATATCAAAGGTTTTCCACACAAAATATCAAATAAAGTTCCACTTAGCTGAGAGCTCAGCTGAAACGCGGCTTTACGGCTATGCGGCAAACGAGATCTGAGGTAACAGGGAGAAGGGCATACTGGGTAGAAGCTTAACTCGAAAGGTTTTTGGCTGGTGCGAGCTTGGTAAAAAGGCCGACTTGGTTCCAAGGCCTCGGAACCGAACCCATCAGTGATGAATGGAAAGAAGATTAACAACATCAGATTCATTGTTTTAAAATGTAATACAGTGGCGTGTTTCTCCCCAGGGCCTCTGCTGAAAATGAGCACCTACCCAGTTGGTCTTTTTCATAATCAAATGCCAGTAAATAAATAAATAAATACAATGTACATTCAAGTATGTGGTAGAAGTTTCCCTTCCCTTCCTTTGCATTTTCTTTACCTGCTTTAACTTCTTTTTCTATGCTTTATCATATCTCCTGTAGACCTTCTCCTAACTCATTACGTTCTCCCGCGCTTCCTTTTTTCTTCCCTTCTTCATATTCTCTTGCAGTGCTTCATACCTGATTTCAAATCCAAAATCAGACGCCCTTTCTATATATATATATATATGTATTATTCTCATTTTTGCCTCTTTCGTATTCTTCCTTTTCTGAACATATCCTTTCTTCTTCAGACTGTGTTTCCTACCAAGAACAATTACTTTTATACATTGTTTTCAATACTGGTTTCCTTCCTATCAACACCCTGTAAGCAAACCATACATGTTCCTCCTGCAAAGCGTTTTGTTTTCAAGTTGTAACTGCACGACTGCTCTTCCCATACTGGTTACGAGTTCTAACTGCACGACTGCTCTTCCCGTACTGGTTACAAGTTCTAACTACACGACTGCTCTTCCCATACTGGTTACGTCTTTTCTCATCACACTCGTTTATAAGATGCATGGCATTTTCAGAAAGGTAGCATGTTTTTTGCCGACCCAAACATTTAACTGCACCTCTTTTCCCTTTACTATAATTACACATGCCATATGCTGGAGTTTGTCTTCAACTACCTGCAAATTCAACTACATTACCTAGGCTCCAGATGACATATATCTTCCAACCAGCTTTCTTCTTAAAATGTCAAAAGTCACTCCCCAATCCACTGACAAAAGTTGTTTAATTCTTCTTCTGAAACTTGATCCATTCTAACTAAATTGTAGAGCAACAGTTTTTTTTGTTGTTGTTCTGAATGTTCAACGCAGAAAAATATATTCATTCTAATGATTTACAGCCTTCTTTTTTTAACATATAAAACAAGTCTCAAACACCATGTCACAAAATCATAAAATTACTAAGTTTTTGAGTAAAGAGCGGCAGCCTTAAATCCCAAAGATTCCCCTACTCTGTGCCAAATCACAAATACGTTCAAATAACGCATCCTTTCTTAAAAAGAAAATTCTCACGGCTGGACACTTTCTTTGGGACAGTCTTGTTTCCATTTCAAAAACTATCTTGACAACCTGTAGAGTACTCACTTTTAGCGATTGCACCACCCCAGAATGCATTTCCGTCTGTATTCAATGTACAAGCAACCATTACCTATGGTTCCATCATGGTTCAATCATTTGATTCAATGCATCTCTTCACAACATCTGCCCAGGAAAATGCACTGCCATCTGCTGGCTTATTTATTTTTGTTTTTATTTATCATTTTGTTGACCAGGAAAGTCCAACTAGGGCAGAGCCTATTTTCAGTAGAGGCCCGGGGAGAAACGATCCAGACACTTCTTTGGATTGTAGGAGAAAACCTGAGTACCCAAAGGAAACCCACGCGAATGCAGGGAGAACATGTAAACTCCACACAGAAGGTACCCCAGCTGAGAATCGAACCAGAGACTCTCTTGCTGTGAGGCGACAACGTAAACAGCTGCATCCCTGTGCTGCTCATCCTTATTTTTCCAGCCCAACAATGCTGTACAATCTAAATCAACTTCCTTAAGCACTGTAATCATAGGTTGCTGATCCAAAGTCTGAACGACATTATCTTGACCAACTTTACTATTAGCTTCCTGTGTCTTAGTTCACCTTCCTCATCCGTCTAGGCATATCTCCCTCCATAGCAGCAGCCCTTCACTGCCCTCTAGTGAAAAAGTAGGAGAATTTCCGTGGTTCTTTCACCGCATTTTCCCTAATCAGGATAAATTCCATTATTTATTTATTTAGTTAGCATTTGTTGACCGGGAAAGTCTAACTTGGACAGAGCCTATTTTCAGCAAAGGCCTTGGGAGAAATACTTCAGAGGGATGTCTTTGGAATGTGGGAGGAAACCGGAGTAGCCAGAGGAAACCCACGAGAATGCAGGGAGGGCATGCAGACTCCGCACAGAAGGCAAACCGGCTGAGTATTGAATCGGAGAGCATCTTGTGGGGCGACAAATTTAATTGCTGCACCATTGCATCGCCCGCCTTGAATCTTCCCAGAAAAAGTACACTGACTAAGCAGAGCTAATTTGGTTTACAAAAAAAAATTGAAAATAAATAAATACATAAATAAAAATAAAAAGCATTGCAAGGATGCCCACTAGGCATTACTCATATTCAACAGTGACCTGGAAGAAAATCTGCAAAGTGAAAATTGTGTGTATATATAAATATATATATATATATATATATATAAATATATATATATAGTTCCCTTTTATAATCTTGAAATACTGAAATCTCAAATTTCAGTATCTTGAAACTATAAAGGTGAACGATTCACAATCCCGAAACCCAAAAGAATGAAACACACAATCACGAATATACATACACCATACACCACACAATGCACACACCATTCTACCCACACCATACAAACTATACAACCCTACACTGCATGTAAGCAGGGGGGCAAGCCCCCCTGCACCAGCCATGTGGAGGGCTGCACCACCCACACCCCCCTACTTATATATACCAACTACGAGATCGCACAAACAGAAAAAAAAAAAATTCACACCCATACATTCTATAGTCCCTCACACACACACACACACACACACACACACACACACACACACACACACATCCAACACTCACACTTATACTTCCACCTCTCTACCCTAACCCACACGTACAACTCACAAAAACACTCACATACACTCTTTTTCTTCTTTTGGCTTTTCCCGGTTAGGGGTCGTCACAGAGGATCACCTATCTGCTCATGATTGGCAGTGGAGTTCTACGGTGTCAAGTTGCCGGCCCGGCTCCCAACCTTCCACAGAAGGCACACACACGCACTCACACCTAGGGCCAATTTAGAGTGTCCAATCCACCTACAGCATGTCTTTGGGATGTGGGAGGAAACCGGAGCACCCGGAAGAAACCCACGCGACCACAGGGGGGACATGCAGACTCCACACAGAAGGCACCCCAGCCAAGGATCGAACCAGGAAACCTCTTGCTGTGAGGCGACAATGCTAACCGCTGCACCACTGTGGCCGCCCTAAAAACACTTACATACACTCACTCACCTTAAATTCCAGACATCATCCTAGCCAAACACTTCACGTAACGTAGTGTAAATGCATAAGTGCAGATTTGAGATATTTGGATTTGTGCTTATGCACTTTTGCTATTTTGAAGTTTCGCCTTTATGGTCTTGGGATACTGAAATTCGAGATTTCAGTATTTCGATATTATAAAGGGGAACCATATTTTATATATATATATATATATATATATATATATATATATATATATATATATATATATATATATATATATATACTTCACATAACCAAACCACATTTTGCCTAAACTCTTTTCATAGAGATGAAAAGAGTGAACATTCAATAAAGCGAATGTTCACATCAGTGAAGAATTCCACACAGAAAGGAAGCAGCTGGCCAATGTTAGGAAATTGCCCTTTTCCACACTGTAGTGTGATCTCGAAGTTGGTATATATAGTCGGGGAGTGTGGGGTGGGTTTAACATACTGCAGTGTGTGTGTGTTGTTCATAAGGTGGCCAGGTGCTTCCTTTCCCTGTGGTATTTTCTGCTGATTTGAACATTCGCTTTATTGAACATTCACTCTTTTTGTCTCTACACAAAGAGTTTTAGCAAAGTGTGGTTCGATTATGTGACATAGACCCATATATATATATATATATATATATATATATATATATATATATATATATATATATATATATATATATATATATATATATATATTTATGGTTCCCCTTCACAATCTCAAATTACTGAATGCTCGAAATTCAGTAACTCGAGACTGTAAAGTCAAAAACCCATAAGCGCGAATCTGCATAAGCACGAATTCAAATATCTCGAATTCGCACTTATGCATGTCAGCTATGGGATGGGAAGTGTGTGAGTCAGGATGTGTTAAGGAAGTGAAGGTAAGTGAGTGTATGTGTGTGTTTTGTAAGTTGTGTGTGTGGGTTAGGGTAGGTAGGTGGGAGTATGAGTGTGAGTGTTGGATGTGTCTGTATTTGTGTGTGTGTGTGTGTGCGCGAGGCAGTTTAAAATGTCTGTGTGGTGTTTTTTATTTTGGTATTAGTGCAATCTCGGAGTTAGAATATATAAGTGGGGGGGTGTGGGGGTGCAGGGGGGCTTGCCCCACTGTGTGCATGTAGTATAGGGCTTGTAGTTGCTGTGATGTGGGTTGTATGGTGTGCGTGTTGTGTGGTGTATGTGTTCTGTATGTTCGGGGTTTTTGTTTTCGTGCTTGTGGGTTTCGGGATTTTTGTTGGTTCGACTTTACAGTTTCGAGTTACTGAATTTCGAGCATTCATTAATTCGAGATTGTGAAGGGGAACCATATATATATATATATATATATATATATATATATATATATATATATATATATATATATATACATCTATATATATACATCTATATATATATATATATATATATATATATATATATATATGTGTGTGTGTGTGTGTGTGTGTGTGTGCATACACAGACTTGTAAATGAGAGGCACAGGAACATAAATCAATACCGAAGTCAGATTAAATACTGACCACCTTAGTAATACTTGGTAATCCTGACTATGCCCTTGCCCAATACCCTAATCCTGCACCTTACCTTACAAAATGTCTTTCCATAGCACTACTACTAAACAACCACACAGACACACACAACCATACACACATTCCTCAACTCTAAATCTGTCCCATTATTTAACCATTACTTAAACCCTAACCCACATATGTTGGCAGAAATATTCCCATCTCTAATGCCAAAACCTTCAGAATATTTGAAAATGTTGGTATTAGTTTCCCAAACGCACGCTTACCTTACCCAAATGAATTCAATGCTCCATTCATCATGAACAGAACAATCGTCTGCATTTCATAGCTATTCACTCCCTCAATGAGCAGCAGATTTGATGGAGTGAATGAAACTCCTATTATATCATGTTATGTCATGGATTTCCGACCTTCATTACATTCATGTTCCTGCATAAACCACACATACTTTAAATTACTAAATTTTAGAGAATTCACAGAGGTTGCATTTATAAATTAAATCATGCCAAAACTGGAGAATTAGAATAGGAAGAAAGGCAGAAAAGTGTGTGGGAAGGCATATTATAAGTTAAAGAAAGACACATGTAAGTTAGTTAAAAAAGTGTGTGCTCTCCAATATTAGACATTTAGGAAGGACAGTAGAAAACTGTAACGTGTGTGTGTGGGGTCTTGGTAAAGGATGTTAAGAACATGATTACCAGGTGGGAAAAGGCAGGAATGAGGTCTATGGGAGATCTAAAAGAAAGTTGAGGGAAAATGGATGGAGTTTAGGAAAATGGATGGAGTTTACAGAGGTACAGGAGCAGTACAGAATAAATAGGAGAAGCTATTTTACAGATGTTAGTAACAATGATGAGAAACAGCAAGAAGATACATTTTGGAGAGAGAGAGAGAAAAAGAAATAGACATCCGTGCCTGAACTATTATATGGGACTAGCTCCCTAGATGAGCCATCTTTAATCTCCCTCTCTGTGCGTGGCTGCTGAGCGATCCCTGGCGTCTAAATCTGTATACCAATCTGTTCAAAGCTTTTATTCCCACCTTTTCCACTTCTGGTTGTGCCCTATTGGACTCCAAAGACCAGCTATAACCACCTACCTAAACCCTGCCTGGGTATTTCCTCACCTGGGTAATCTAAACACCCCTGGACTAAAAGCCACATCAACTAATATTGTATGTTACAAAGTAATTTTTTTTCTTTTAAGTACTTTATGTATATACTAGACCTCCTAGGTGTACTAGTTAAACTGCCATATCTGCCAGCAGCCATACCCCCCCTGTTTTTTACTACTGTTGCTCTCCACTACCTGTCTCTTGATACTGCAGCCCCCTACCTGTATTGTAGTACCCCTCTAACCTCTCCCTTCTCCAGCACTCTTATTTTTACTTTTTTACAACTGCTGCAATCTCTTTACAAGGCACCTACAGGCTTTGACCACTAGATGGCAGTCTTTACCCACCTCTAATCTCACTTTATTTCTCTTCCTACCTCCTACAATAAACCTTTCAGGCTTCTTGCACTTTTCTCCTTTACCATCTTCTTCCATAGTCCTTTATACCTTGAACCTATCACCTTCCATAGTCCTTATAAACCCTGAACCTAGCCCTCCTCTCCACCTCCACTACTACTAGGTTAACCCTTACTCTCCCAGGTTTCCCCTCCCAGGTTTCCCCTCTCTTTTTCTTCCTCCTTCCTTAGACTCACAACTTCTGCCTTTTTACTTACTGTCTCCTGTTCTTACCCTCCACCTTACTGATTGTTTCTTCTCACTGATTTCACCTCACCTGGGTCTATCCCTGATATTCTACCAGATCTATACTCTACCTAGCCCTCATTCACTGTCCTCCCTCCCTTCTTTTATAGACCCTCCTTTTTTTCTCTCCCTCTCCCATTCTCGGAGTATTAGTCCCTATCCCTGTACCTGTCTACTTTTATCTCACCCTCCTCTCTTATTTATTTATTTATTTGTATTGTCATCTCTACCTTCCTCCACACAACTCTAAGGTACGTTCCCTTCTCCTCTAAACCTTTACAGTTTCCCAACTTTGTAAGACTTTCCCCTGTGTACCTCTATCTCCCTCCCCCTCCCTTTTTCCCTTACCTCCAACTCCATTGCCCTACCCTACTTTGGTCTTGTTTTCCCTTTCCATCCAGCACCTCCGCCTTTCCCTAGTCTTCTGGTCTACTTTCTGCTTTTTACATACTTTGCTCCTCCTCCCCAGATACCACATCCATGCCTGAACTATTATATGGGACTAACTCCCTAGATGCGCCATCTTTAATCCCCCTCTCTGTGCGTGGCTGCTGAGCGATCCCTGGCATCTAAATCTGTATACCAATGTAAGTGTGTTTATTATTTTTATACATGTTTTCATGTGATTTCATAGCATTGCCTGTTTAAGTCTCATTATCTTGTTTTAGCCACCTGCTTTTTTCTGCACCATTTTACACTACTTTTGTTGTAGCTGCTTTAAACTTAAACCCTGTGTACCTCACCTCCCTGCCGCTTGTACCACGGCTCCTTAATCCGCTGCATTGCTATGCCAGGAACCAGTAAAATGCTTCCACATGGACCCCTGAGCTGATTACAACAGTAGCGTGGGTGACTACCTCTGTAGTGCAGTTGCCTATCCTTATTTTTAAGCTTAGACACCTAGCGGTATAACTACAATAGCTTCTACCGTTTTGAACTTATAAGTGACTGTCCTACGACACTACTGCAGCTATTAGTTCTATTATTATATTGGGTCTCTGCTGCTCACGAACTGGATACATTATAATACATGTGCGATCCTTCTGGTAGTGCGGCTAATTCCTAATGTCTGCTATATTCAGAACCACTTAGAATCGAAGCGACTGCATTCCGTTTTGTTTTTATCGAACTGTAATTAACTAGAGGCCTTCTGTTGAATACGCTAGCTTTAGGAGTTGCGTTCTACTATAAATCTTTTGTTTATTGACTTCACCGATCTCGATTACGCACATGGTGCTCCCTAGTATGATTTAATTCTAAGTACACTCGTATATTTTCCACCCTTATTAATTAAAACACTACCACAATATAACTAAATTACCTGGGTGCTATAGAAATTGATATCCCAGATACCTGAGACTATAATTAACAAGGTGAAACTGAGATCCCTGTGTAGCTCATATTATTAGAATTTGGTGCAGGTTCTGGCTCTATAAACTAATTAAGAAGGGAAAATACGTACCTTTGGCCTCAGCTAAAGCCGTACTGCTACCCTAAGACCTGAAATAGTAGCAGCGTGATTGATTTCTAGTTGCATTAATTACACTATGCTGTAACAGAGCTAAAACATTTATATCACTGTTCAGCTAAATATATATATCTAATGCTGTAATAGAACTAAAACATTTATATCACTGTTCACCTAAATATATATATCTAATGCTGTAATAGAACTAAAACATTTTTATCACTGTTCACCTAAATCTACTCTAAACGAGTTTTCTGTAACTACTGAAAGATAGCCACTTGTTTTTACTTTTCACTTACTTCTGGCTACCATGTTCAAATTGTAATGGATCCATTTTTAGTAAAAAGACTCTGTTTCTAGCTTGTATTTAATACTATTCATTAGTTTTTTTTACTAATTTAATAGCCAAGTACAGCTGCTGTCTTACAGATAGTCAAGTTATTTTGTAATTTAGGTGATTGCTCTGTGTTTCTGACCGATGCATTGTTGTTTTTTTTTTAATCCTGTTGCTGATGTTTATTATTTGAACAATGAGCTTTTGACCTATTAATTGATGATGTCTACTCCTGATGCTTATGATTTATTTTTGACCAAGTTATTTAGTTCTGTTAAATCTGCACTGCGGAGGAAATGTCTCTCTTGCTTTGCCTGTGTTAATATAACCTTCTTCTCACTTTCTTTTATTTTTCCTCAGCTGTTCAAAGCTTTTATTCCCACCTTTTCCACTTCTGGTTGTGCCCTATTGGACTCCAAAGACCAGCTATAACCACCTACCTAAACCCTGCCTGGGTATTTCCTCACCTGGGTAATCTAAACGCCCCTGGACTAAAAGCCACATCAACTAATATTGTATGTTACAAAGTAATTTTTTTTCTTTTAAGTACTTTATGTATATACTAGACCTCCTAGGTGTACTAGTTAAACTGCCATATCTGCCAGCAGCCATACCCCCCCTGTTTTTTACTACTGTTGCTCTCCACTACCTGTCTCTTGATACTGCAGCCCCCTACCTGTATTGTAGTACCCCTCTAACCTCTCCCTTCTCCAGCACTCTTATTTTTACTTTTTTACAACTGCTGCAATCTCTTTACAAGGCACCTACAGGCTTTGACCACTAGATGGCAGTCTTTACCCACCTCTAATCTCACTTTATTTCTCTTCCTACCTCCTACAATAAACCTTTCAGGCTTCTTGCACTTTTCTCCTTTACCATCTTCTTCCATAGTCCTTTATACCTTGAACCTATCACCTTCCATAGTCCTTATAAACCCTGAACCTAGCCCTCCTCTCCACCTCCAATACTACTAGGTTAACCCTTACTCTCCCAGGTTTCCCCTCTCTTTTTCTTCCTCCTTCCTTAGACTCACAACTTCTGCCTTTTTACTTACTGTCTCCTGTTCTTACCTTCCACCTTACTGATTGTTTCTTCTCACTGCTTTCACCTTACCTGGGTCTGCCCCGCTTCATTCGCCCTGCGGGCTCACTCCGCTCCCCTACCCTACTACCAATTCCCACCCACCCCCAATGGTTCTAGACTTATACTTCACTGAACACTCCCCTTAATTTTTCTCAACCAATCACAAAGCTCCACACCACTAAGCCACTCCCCTATCTCTTTATTACCTAATTAGTTCTAATTACCACTCACTTGAACTACTCCTATCTTACCTATCCTAACCATCCTCTACACTAACTACCTCCCATTTCACCTCCTATTCAACCTCCATTAATTTCCTTGTTTTATATTATAAACCCTCCTCATTCTCTTGAAACATCCTCAACTATTTTTCTACCTCATCAACTCACACAAGCTAAATTCACCTGATATCCACTCACCACCATGGCCCCAACACTCACAACTAATTACACACACACGTTACTCTTAACTACCACAATAGCCTCTCTGACCATACCATATTCTCTCACCTTCTTTGAAAATCTAATTCTACTTGAACAAAACCATCATTTCCAACAAACTTTACCATCTTCTTTCATCTACACCCTTAACCACAGTAACATCACCTCTTCCTCTAACTATATATTAACAAAATATCACAGAACTACCCACGTGACGTACTTCACTAACAAAAATTTTTAACAATTCACACAAAATCTTTAAATTCCCACTATCTCCAATGTCTCCTCTACTTAGATGGGGATATTCATCCAAACCCTGGCCCCAACAATGACAATATCAATAGCCTTGATAATGTAACTTTACCTGAGCATTCTACACTAGCTAAAGCACCTAATTCCCTCCTGATAGCTCACCTTAATATTAGAAGTATCAACAATAAAATTTCCCACCTGCACGCACTCCTGGATTTGCACTCATTTGATATTTTATGTCTTACAGAAACCTGGTTAAAACCTGCTACTCTAGACCAGGAAATTACCCCTCCAGGTTATAATATTCTTAGATGTGACCGCAAAACCAAAAAAGGTGGAGGTATAGCCATTCTCTATAAAAATAATCTCCAGGTTTCCCTCTTCAATGAACTACCATCATTAGATGCCAAATTTGAAATGTTGTCTACTAAACTCCAAATAAACGACTCCAAATCTATATACCTAATTTGTATGTATCTCCCCCCTGGTAACAATACTAATACTCTTGAAAACTTACTTAATTACCTCTCTACCCAACTACCCCAGGAGACCATTGTACTGGGTGACTTCAATATAGACTGGCTTACCTGCAATTCCCTGAACCCCACTAACCACTTAAATCTCTGTGGATTCTCTCAATTAATTACCACTCCTACTAGAATCCACAAACCTAACAGGAAATAATCTACTCTTGACTGGATCCTTGTTAATAACCACCCTAGCAATTATACTCCAGGAACCCTTCCCGACAATATCAGTGACCATATGCTCACTTACATAATTAGACAAAAACTTCATATCCCAACTACTCATAATCTAAAAACTTCCCGCTCAAAGAAATTCTTTAATCCAGATAGATTCCTTAACGAATTGCAAGCATGTGACTGGTCACCACTGACCCATCTTGAACTTGATGAGGCTGTGACCTACTTCAGCATTAACTTTCTTCAAATACTAGACTATCACGCACCTTACTGCTCCACTAGAATAAGAACCAAATCTGCCCCATGGCTAACTAAACAAACTAAGCAAAAAATGCTCCTTAGAAACAAAATATGGGCTAAATGGAGGGCATCTGATCACCTCCTCTTTAAACAATTAAGAAATGCCACCAAGAAGGACACTCTTAGAGATAAAAAAATACTTCTACCTTCACCTCCAACAATCCACTCAACAAACTCCACAAAAATTTTGGTCAGGGATAAACAAACTTCTTCAGCCAGGGCATTCTACTACTCCTGTCCCATTAGGTTTCAACCATAATAATTCCAACCTGATCCCTGATGCCTTTAATAACTACTTTACACAAGCCATTCAATCCCTAGCCAATTCTCTACCTCCAACTACTGCCTTCCCACCAAATACCTCCAAGACTTCATCTCCTATCTTTCATATACACCCTGTTCCTACATCTCTTATCTATAAGCTACTTAAAAAACTGAAACCTTGCACTCCATCTGCCGACCGTCTCCCATCTGAATACCTACAAATTGCCGCAAAAGCTATAGACTACCACATATCTATCCTTATTAACAGAACTATCTCTGAAGGTAAAATACCTACCATATGGAAAGTATCCCACATCATCCCTCTACATAAAGGTGGATCTTCTATTGAGCTTTCTAACTATAGACCTATTGCCTTACTCTCCCCATTAGCCAAGATAATGGAAAAATGTATTCACAAACAGCTACTCAACCACTTACTACAAAATAATCTACTAGCCAACTGCCAACATAGCTTTAGACCATTCCACAGCATAACAACTGCCCTTCTATCCTTCACTGACTCTATAAATAAAAATTGTAACAATAACTCCTTTTCCTCTGTGCTATTTATAGACCTGTCAAAAGCCTTTGATATGGTTAACCATAACTTACTTCTAGACAAACTAAAGTATCATTTCGTGATCCTCTAGCATTACAATGGTTTAGGTGTGATCTTACCATTCTCTTGATCCTCTAGCATTACAATGGTTTAGGTGTTATCTTACCATTCTCTTGATCCTCTAGCATTACAATGGTTTAGGTGTGATCTTACCATTCTCGTGATCCACTAGCATTACAATGGTTTAGGTGTTAACTTACCATTCTCTTGATCCTCTAGCATTACAATGGTTTAGGTGTGATCTTACCATTCTCTTGATCCTCTAGCATTACAATGGTTTAGGTGTGATCTTACCATTCTCTTGATCCTCTAGCATTACAATGGTTTAGGTGTGATCTTACCATTCTCTTGATCCTCTAGCATTACAATGGTTTAGGTGTTATCTTACCATTCTCTTGATCCTCTAGCATTACAGTGGTTTAGGTGTTATCTTACCATTCTCGTGATCCACTAGCATTACAATGGTTTAGGTGTGATCTTACCATTCTCTTGATCCTCTAGCATTACAATGGTTTAGGTGTGATCTTACCATTCTCTTGATCCTCTAGCATTACAATGGTTTAGGTGTTATCTTACCATTCTCTTAATCCTCTAGCATTACAATGGTTTAGGTGTTATCTTACCATTCTCGTGATCCTCTAGCATTACAATGGTTTAGGTGTTATCTTACCATTCTCTTGATCCACTAGCATTACAATGGTTTAGGTGTGATCTTACCATTCTCGTGATCCTCTAGCATTACAATGGTTTAGGTGTTATCTTACCATTCTCTTGATCCACTAGCATTACAATGGTTTAGGTGTTATCTTACCATTCTCTTGATCCACTAGCATTACAATGGTTTAGGTGTGATCTTACCATTCTCTTGATCCACTAGCATTACAATGGTTTAGGTGTGATCTTACCATTCTCATGATCCACTAACATTACAATGGTTTAGGTGTGATCTCACCATTCTCTTGATCCACTAGCATTACAATGGTTTAGGTGTTATCTTACCATTCTCGTGATCCACTATCATTACAATGGTTTAGGTGTAATCTTACCATTCTCTTGATCCACTAGCATTACAATGGTTTAGGTGTGATCTTACCATTCTCGTGATCCTCTAGCATTACAATGGTTTAGGTGTGATCTTACCATTCTCTTGATCCACTAGCATTACAATGGTTTAGGTGTTATCTTACCATTCTCTTGATCCACTAGCATTACAATGGTTTAGGTGTGATCTTACCATTCTCTTGATCCAGTAGCATTACAATGGTTTAGGTGTGATCTTACCATTCTTGTGATCCACTAGCATTACAATGGTTTAGGTGTGATCTTACCATTCTCTTGATCCACTAGCATTACAATGGTTTAGGTGTGATCTTACCATTCTCTTGATCCACTAGCATTACAATGGTTTAGGTGTTATCTTACCATTCTCGTGATCCACTAGCATTACAATGGTTTAGCTGTGATCTTACCATTCTCTTGATCCACTAGCATTACAGTGGTTTAGTTGTTATCTTCTAAACAGACAGCAAGCAGTACTTTGGGATAACAAACTGTCTTCATTACTTCCAGTAAATATTGGAGTCCCACAAGGCTCTATCTTAGGTCCCCTTTTTTTTCCTTATTTATTAACAACCTCCATATGAACATACCTCAAGCCACCTGCATTCAATGTGCAGATGACTCAACCTTAATCTGTACTGCTAATAACATAGCCTCCCTCCAGTCTCTCACACAAACTGTTTTCCAAAATGTTGAAAACTGGTTTATCCAACATTGCCTCCTCCTTAATCCCAAAAAAACAAAACTACTGCTTTTTACTCCAACTCATAAATCACTCACTCCATTCTTCTCTATAACCTCTAACAATGCTACAAACATAACCCCAGATACTATCACCTGCCTACTTGGTGTTACAATAGCTATGATGACCATATTAACTCCACCATAAAGACTGTTAACAAAAAACTTGGAACTCTATATAGAATTAAACCCTTCCTTACCCCCTCTGCCAGGAAAACTATTGCCCAGACCCACCTCATTTCTACCCTTTTCTATGCCTCTGATATATATACAAACCTATTTAAAAACAACATCTCAAAACTTTCTACCTGTTATAATAGCATAGCTAGATTTATCACAAGCTCTCCATTTCAAACTCACTATTGCCTTAACCTCAAACAACTAGGATGGCTAGAATTGCAGAACCATATACTCTGTCAACAGTTACTTATCTCTCAAAAGATCCTACACCACCCCAATAACACCCCTATCCTCACTAATCTGATTACACCATATAAAAATCTAGCTACACTACGTTCTGCAAATAAACTCCTGGTCTCCTCGATTAAATCTAACAACAAAGCTGGTGACTCACTTTTCTCAAACACTACAGGTAAAAACTGGAATCAGTTCCCTCCTGAACTTTCTACTCTAGCTTCTACTTCTCTATTCAAAAAACATATTAAAGAACATCTTAAAACTCGGTGGCTTTGTCCTTGTGCTAACCCAGACTGAAACTTTTTTCCCCTCCTGCTCACACCCCTGCCCCTCTCCCTTAACCTACACCTCCAAATCTACTTACTTCTTTTTTTTTTCTTTCTCTCATAGTAATAAGATAAATACAAGGACTTGACTCTGTTGCTCATACCCAACTTGTGTTTTAGTGTACTTGTTTTATTTTTTATTATTTAGTTTAACTTTTAGCATAATGTATATAGTCAATATTTTTAATACTATATTTTTTCTTTAACCAATACTACCTCTGTACTGTTATTATACATGTCTTTGTTATATATTGTTAACTTTGGTATTGTTTATGCTTGGAGCTTTTCTCCCCGGGCCTCTACTGAAAATGGACATATATCCAGTTGGACTAGCCCAGTCAACAAATGTAAAATAAAATAAATAAATAAATAGTGGCAGAGAGGAAAGAGTGGAAGATTGTACATGGTGCGTGGAATTTAAGAAAGGAAGAACAGAGTGCATATACAGGAAGCCAGGGTAAAAAACTACAGAACTAGCTATGAGTCAATTCAGAGAGAGGTGGGGATGAAAATGTTTTATGGTTGGAAGATAAGGCATTGGTTGAGATTTTGAAAATGGTTTAGATCCTAAGGGTAGTAGGACTGGTGGGAGATAGTTACTGGAAACATATGTATGGGTGCGACAGAACAACAGTAAAGGTGCATAAAGTGCAATGGGGACAAACAGCAGAGGGCATCAGGTACAGGATGCAAAATGGTGATCAGATGCGTATGCGGTGGTTTTAAAGAGTAAGTTACAAAGTAGCTGGAGCAGACAGTAAGATATATGAAGAAGGCTGAGTCAAGTCAGTGTGCCTCCCAGATGTTGAGGCAGTGAGAAGTAGAATGGCAGCTGGCAGGTGCCAACCAAGGAGTCAAAGGTTTCTAACCTTGCAACTTCGTTCAGTTTTGATTTCAGTGCCAATTCACAAATTAAACACTTACCTACTTCACAACTATGCCTCAAAATTTGTCATGACTTCTTTCTGTTCCAGGTATGGGTTTCTTTCACAGAGCAGCAAACAGAGTTTGGTTAAAAGCAGTGCTTATACCATTTCAGAGCAAGTAATACTTCTACATTTAATGTACCTGTTGTTCCATTCAGAGCACTACAGTGTACAATGAATAGTATATAGTTTAAACAGCGACCCCAATAACAAAATAACCAGAAGGTTTGGTCTCATATCATTAACAACAATTTTTGCCCAGGTCGTTCTTTTTGTTACTGCAGCTTCCAATATATCCATTTTACATTCTTTTTGCTTTTATGCATACCAGCACAAACACTCTCCTATAGTAGTGCATACACCATTGGCGATGTTTGGCAAATCCTTTAGGGTACATAAAGACTTTCTGCTGTCACAAAATTATTTTCCAGATGTTTACATTAATCATTGCTTCATGTAAACTACAGCTCATGCTCTGGATCTACTAGTAGCCCTTTCACACATATGCTTAGCTTCAGTAATTTCATGAGCCCACACTTCTTACTTAAGATTTTCTCAATGTATTTCTTTTGGTAGCTTAGTACATTTGCTGTGCATATCTTTTATAAACAACCTATCAGCAGTTTCATAACACTTTGCTGGCAGGCTTTCAACAGTATTTGACATCTGACATTTTTCATGCAATTACTTGAACTTAGTTTAAGAATTTTTTTCATTTACTTTACTCTCAGTGTCTAGCTTCTGTTCAGTACATTCCAGTTCAAGTTAATACGAAGAAATTAAAACACGCATTTTACTCTGACTTTTAGCGAACATAGTTCAAGCAAAACAAACTATAGAGCCTGTAATCACAATTTGCAATATTTCTTTAGAATCCACCACTGAGCTGTTAAATAGGACTTCATTCAAGAATGCTTTTATGGGAAGGCTGCTCCCCATTTCCAGACATTACCCATTCCAGTGCAACTTCAGAATACTCACTATTATTCTGTTTGTTATGAAAGACTGCTTCAAATGTTTGTGGGGTAAATTTCAACACTGGCATGTTAATATATTGCTTTACTTCAATCAAGTAAAAGAAACAAAATACATTTCTTTACTCTCTGGCACAAATAGACCTTCCTTGATAGACACAGAACTTCTAAGCACAGATACTACTAACACACAATCAAAAAGCCTTTCTATCATGGTATACATGATTCACAGTCTTAATAATGAAGGAACTTCACTACAAAACTGACACACCCAGACAATTAACTGTAGTTAATGCTTACCATTCGCAGCAATTTCTGTAAGCAAAAATGTTCCTCTCATCTGTGTTATGTATTCACAATTTAATGTATACATTGCAGTTTAATTCACTTTAGCTTGCAAGAGTAATAGAGCAGAATCAAACTATGCCTGCATCAGTGCACTACTGTGATGACTTGAGGTCCTCCTTAAGCCACGCATCAAGGAATTTCACTAAAAAGGCAAGCACTTTTTTCCATTAATTATTTTAATGTTACTACACAGACTACATGTATTACAAATATTTCCCTTTCAGCATATGAAAAGACTGGATTTTTAAATGAAATCATATATATATATTGAAACAAACTTGTCTGTCAGGTGCCCCACTCATGTCACTCAACAACAAGTACTGTTATGACTCTGTCATAGTCCATGTTGGCATGAATGACTTGAAATGCACCTCACTGGACTATATGAAGAGATAAATGACTGAGCTTTTGGAATATGTGTCCCAGGCAGGTAAGAGCAGCATTTTACCTTCACCTAGAATGATGCCGCAATACAAACAAAAAATGATTGACTTCAACAATTGGCTAAGTTTCTTGTGTCTTTCTAAGAGGATCCAATACCTGTCAGCCTGGGATGACATGATAGACAGACCTTGATGCTTTGCCAGAGATGGCCTTCATCTGTCACCCCTAGGCTTTTGGTTATTGGCTAGGTTTCTTGCAACCCCCCATAGTGCCTTTTTTAGGCAATGTCAGAGAAACAACATTTCCAACATAAAATTACCATCCTCAATCTGAAGGTATGAAAACAAAAGGAGGTGGTATATGTATTCACATCAATGATAAGTACCCCTAGACTAGTTAAACAGAACTATTCTCTCAAACTACTCCAGGTGCAATTGACTTTTGAAAAAAATGATCCTCCAAGTCATTGCCAGCTACAGGACCCCTTCCATGAATCATGACATCCATGCAGCCTACTTGGACCTACTTGAATCCATTAAAATACAACCCAATATCCTGGTCTTAGGTGACTTCAATTATCCAACCATTGACTAGGCAGACTACATCTGCACCAGTACACTTACCCAGAGGTTCCTGGACTTCATCAATTTCAGTGCTCTGGAACAATTGGTTGATGTCCCTACAAGTGGCTCAAACATACTAGATAACTGCGTTATCATTCCTCCACCCCAAGTGTGAGGCCCTCTCTGATGAGGTCCAACCATAAGTCAATACAATTAGACATCACAATAACACCTGATCCCCCTCAAGCCAATATCAGACTAAAAATTTTTTCAAAGACCAATTTTGACCTTTTGAGTGAAAGATTAATTAGTTTCATAGCCACTCTTCCTACTGAGGGAAAACTCACCTATGCTGGGATAAATACAAAAGCCTTATATGGGCATCTTACTAAGTGTATTAATTTGGCAGTACCAGATAGGACCAAAGCACGCTCCTCTAGGAAGAACAAACCAGCCTGGTGTACATCAACCATAAATAGGCTTTATAATAGGAGAAAGAAATTGCTTTCTAAGGGTAAGAAGGAACAGCCCCAAAACGGGAAGCACTCCATCCTCAAACTAAATAAGCAAATAAGCCATCTTTGTAAAGTCTTCTAAGGCCAATTATGAATCCATGCTAGCTTCCCAAACAAAGGATAATCATAAGGCATTCTTCAACTACATCCACATCTTCAAAGGTAACGCTCAGATTTGCCATGAAATTGTAGTCAGTGGTACCACCTACACTGAACCTATGCATATCGCAAACCTGTTGGCCAATAGGTTCAATGATAACTTTACCCCCTTATCCCGCCCTTACATACCCCAAAGCATCCCTACCACCTTTCCCCCACCTAGCATCTCCAAGGATCAGGTCTTAAATGCCCTATCAAAGGCTAAAAATACAGCTTTCATAGGACCTGATAGCATCCCTGCATGCATCCTAAATGTTTTGAAGCAGGAGTTAGCAACACTGCTGATTACTCTCTTCAACCACAGTCTAAGCACAAGATACGTTCCCCTTGAATGGAGAACAGATAGTCATCCCTTTACATAAGGGAAGTGCATCCACTAACCCCGGGAACTATAGACCCATTAGCCTGACCTGCCATATCTGTAAGGCCATGGAGCGACTCATCATGGACCTTATAAATAAAGACATAGGTAATCTTCAAGTGCTTGAACCCAATTTGGATTTGTTAAAGTGAAATCTTGCCTGCTGAACTTGGTCGATTTCTTTGAGACAGTCACCAAGGACCTTGACGAGTGTAAAACTGTACATACAGCCTACCTAGACCTTGCCAAGACTTTTGACACAATCCCACACTCAGGCATCATTGATAAGCTCACCCAGCTGAATATCACCAAATGAAGAGATGAAAAGTCAGCAAGCAAAGGAGAGTCGTAGTGCTGAAATTTAATTCATCCTCAAGTCTTGGTGAGGACCTTCATGAGGTGGACCCTGTTTTTACAAAATCTCACCAAGGCGACACTGATATATAGACTATATTTATATAGCATATATCATGGACGGAAATAGGTCAAAAACTAAAAAAGATAGCTGGGTGCACAAGACCCAGGATAAAAAAGTGCCCAATCCTGGTAGCCGCATTGGTGCCAGCACTGGAAAAGATGACAGTATAGAATCCTCAAAATATGGAAACATTCCTACAATGGGGCCAGGACAGGCCCAGGGGGAGGATGCCCCCCCTGTTGTAGAAGGAAGTATGTATTGTTACTATTATGCAAAAAACCCAGAATTTCCAGACACAAGATATACCAAATGATTAAGAGAGAAATTAGAGGAAAGGAAAATACTTCTGCAAGAAAAACCTTCAGAAGCTTCAAATGAACAATTGTGTTCATTGATACAACAGATTTGTGAAAAAACAGTATATAGATCAAGAAACCTTGACCTGTTTGGAAAAAGAATCATCTGAGGAACTACGAAAATATAAACAACAAAACCAAGAGATATTTGAAAAGTATAAAAAAGAAATATGGACATGGGAAAGAAACAGAGATTTGATATGATGCAATATTTATGCAAAGGAGAAAGCCAAATTAATCAATGTAAAGAAGGCAGTCCAAAAGATATTACAAAGAGAAATACAGGCAAAAGCATCCAGATATGGAAAATTTCACAATAAAAAATATAACATCACAAAGATGGAGCATAGAAAAGAAGATTGGTAAAGCAGAAGTTAAAAAATAGAAGTTGAAGTTATGGAGTACCTGCGAGGTGAAGGATTTGGTGTAGAAGGCCTAGCACAGGTTACATCACAGCAGGAAGGAGTGAGTCTCCAAAGCAGAGAGAAACAGGAAGATCAGGAGACGTCCGAAGAAGAATGTGGACATGGGAAAGAAAGAGAGATGTAATATGGTGTAATACTGATGCAAAGGAGAAAGCAGAACTAATCAATACAAAAAGAGCAGCACCAAAGATATCTGAAGAGAAATCCAGACATGGACAACTTTACAATACAAAAAATAAGAAGACAAAGAGGAAAAGTAGAAAAGGAGATTAGTAATGGAGAAGTTAAAGAAACAGAAACTGAGGTCATGGAACACCTGCAAAGTGAAGGATTCAGTGTAGAAAATCTAATTCAGAAAGCACCACAACAGGGTAGAGCAATGGATATCCAAATTAAGGGGAAACTAGTGGAACAGGTGCTATATCACGATATTTTGGAGCCTTCCACAGGAAATTAGTATAAACATTCACTTGAAGCTGGACAGCAAGGGAAGGAACAGGAAACTGTGGAAACTCTGATGCAGTCAATGTTGAGGAGTGATAGGCCAGTGAGTTTGCATATGATAGAGCAACGGATGGCACAGGATGAAATTGAAGAGAATGTGCCACAGGAAGATGCTATAGAACTTTCTATAGCATGCCTGCAGGAATTGGAAAACAAGGGAAGTGCCCTCAGTATGGAAGAAAATGAGCTAAGAGAAGAGTTGCTTGATTTAATAGACATAGACAGATATATCAAGATCATTGAGAGAAATAGACTGCAGAAGGTTAATAAAACCCCAAAAGTCAGAAGTTTGATAAAACAAATGAACACAGTAATAAGGACTGTTCATAGAGACCTATGTGATATAACAGAAGTAAGCAGAATATATTACTGTGCAGCTAAATTAATAACTGATAAAGTTCTACCACAAGAACACTGACTAGTGAGGGAAAGGAAGGGGAGAAATCGAATACCATCGTGGAAATATCGAATAGAGAAAACTATAAAACAGTTAAGACAAGAAGTGTCACTGTTAGAAGATTATAAAAAAGGAAACAGATCAACAAAAATACTAAAAAAATAGATGTGATAAAAGCAACGCGCAGTATTAAAACTGACCAGGATCTATCATGCACTATTACAAATAATAAACTAAAAATGTCAGCACAGCCGGAGAGACTTACAAGATACAAAAATAAATATAAAGGAAAAGTACAAAATAAGTAATCTATAGATGATCCAAAAAAGTTTTATAGAGAATTGGGAAATAAGGTAGAAGGAATTGAAAGACAGCCAAAAAAAGAAGAAATAGATACATTTTAGAGAAGTATCTATGAAGATCCTGTGGAATGTAACAAAGATGCTAAATGGATAGAAGTTGTTAAAGAAAGAATAAGAGGTTCAAATAAACAGGATATGAAATGGGATGAAGTAACAGCCAGAGAGATTGAAACAAAAATAAGAAAAGTCTCTAATTGGAAAACACCGGGCCCAGATGCAGTACTTAATTTTTGCCTGAAAGTATTAACATCTTTGCATGAAGATTTAGCCATGAGTAAGAACTATTAATATGCACACCCCGAACAGACACCAACCTGGTTGACAACAGGAAAAACAATGCTCCTACTTAAGAGTGAACCTGCAAGCTACTCTAAAATATATAGACCAATAACTTGCTTTCTGATGACGTATAAATTATACACGGGAATTGATGATGACAGTGTTTATAGTCATTTAAAAGAAAATTCAATTATGATAGTAGAACAAAAGGGCAATAAAAGAAAGTCATATGGAACAAAGGATAATTTGTTGTTAAATAAAGTAATAGTGGAGAACTGCAAAAAGAGGAAGAATCTAAGTATGGCATGGATTGACTACACAAAAAGCATTTGATAGTATCCCACATTCATGGATAAAAGAGTGCTTACAAATGTATAAGAGGCACCCTACACTGATCAACTACATTACAGTGACCATGAAACAGTGGCAGACCACTTTGCAATTAAGTCATGACAAAGGACAAATTATTACCCCAGGTATAAAAATCCAAAGGGGGATATTCCAGGGTGACTGTCTTGTCACCGTTGCTGTTCTGCCTTGCCCTTAACCCATTAAGCTGTCTACTTAACAGCTTAGCCCATGGCTATAATTTGGCTCCTAGAAAACAACAAAGTGTAAAGACTTCTCATCTTCTCTTTATCAGTGATTTAACACTGTATAGCTCATCAAATGAGGAAATGAAAGCACAACTGCAAGTTGTCAACATTTTTTCAGATGAAATAAGAATGTCATTTAGTCTTGATAAATGTGCAAAAGCAACCTTTAAAGCAGTAAAACTGCAACGTCAGGAAAACATCAGTTTGGGACAAGAATGTGATATAAAAGAACTTGAGCAAGAGGGAATGTATAAATACTTGGGAATTGATGAAGGATCAACAATAAAACATGAACAAATGGAAATAAAACTTAGTAAGGAATATTTCAGAAGACTTAAATTAATCCTGAAAACAGCACTGATATCTAGGAACAAAATTCAAGCTCTAAACCAATTTGCTCTTCCTGTCCTAACTTACAGTTTTGGAGTGATTGACTGGCCCCAAAATATATTAGATAGATTAGATAGGAAAACAAGAAAGATACTTCATGTTCACCAAATGATTTATAAAAATCAGTGCATACCAAGATTATATATTCCCTGTTCTGAAGGAGGGATGGGCCTTCTTGAAACTGATTATATGTATAGATCTGCAATCGTAGGACTCCATAAATATCTGCTGACCTCACAAGACCCAAATGTAGTGAAAGTTTTGAAACATGAGGAAAATAAATCTAAGATGACATCTCTATTTAATTTAGCAGAACCATATCAGCGTCAAGCAGGAATGGATATCAAACCAGAAGTGAATAAAAATCAGGCAGCAACTGAATGTGCCAAAAAACAAAAGAAGGAATATAAAGTGAAGGACCAGATGAGAATGAAAGAAATGTGGAAAAAGCATAAATATAGTTGCAAGTATAGAAAACTTCTGGAAGAACCTCATGTTGATCATGAACGAACGCAGGAATGGTTAAGGAGAGGCGAATCCAAACCAAGAGGTTAATATTGGCAGCCCAAGATAGTGGGCTACGTACATGTTGGTTTACAAAGTCCATTGGACTTGTGGGAGAAACAGACAAATGTAAGTTTTGTAAAACCGAATGGGAAACAGTTGCACATCTTGTTGCAGGTTGCGACATACTAATGGCAGAAGGACTGTATACTGAAAGGCATAATAATGTGGCAAGATTGTTGCACTGGGGATTGTGCAAACATTATGGTATTGAAGTGGCTGAAAAACAGTGGAAACATGAGCCAGAAAGCATAATAGAAAATGATGAAGTTTATATCACATGGGACCACCCATTACCAACAGTTAACACAAGAGTAGCGTTGATCATTGAAATCGCCACACCCAGTGACTACTGTGTCTTGCATACAGACAGACACAAAGTCATAAAATATCAGGATTTGTAGACAGAAACAAGAGCAATGTGGAAGAAAGATACCCAGACAGTTCCAATAGTAGTAGGAGCAACGCGTCTTATAAAAAAGAATACAATTGTATTTAGATATATTACCAATTGCAGAAGGAGTCATTACTGAGCACATTGCGGGTGCTCCAAAGAGCACTTTTGGCTGACATCAAAGACTGAAAGAATACTAATTTCATGAACTTTAATCGTAGTTTGACTTAGGAATGGGGTACATTCTCATCATAGTATTAGAAACCCAAAAGACTTGGAGAAATTAAAAAGACTGAATATCAACCCATATATTTTCAGGCGGGTTGCAAACTGGTTCACTGATAGAACTCATCAAGTCAAAATGGGTGAGTCCACCTCCTTCAGCAGACCAGTAACAGTGGTGTTCCACAGGGTTCAGTTCTGGGGCCCCTACATTGATATCTACTTCTCAGAAGTCCAGGCTAACACAAAGGGCCTGTGGCTGATCAAGTTTTCTGGTGATTGCAAACTGAGATCAGTCATTGAGTCCTGTGACAATGTCAGAATCCTATAAGAGGGACTTACAATGACTAATGATTGGTGCCAAGTCATGGACTTAAACTCAATGCAAAGAAATGCATCATTATAATATCAAAATCCTGAGCACACAATCTGTAGTGAGGGATCTGGGCATGCAGGCTAACAGCAACCTGACATTTGATCACCATGTCTCAACGGTAGTAATAAGGGAATTCTTTATTGCTCACCTGATATATAAGGGTTTTGCCTCCAAAAATGGAGAGGTCATAGTCCCTCTGTTCTCCTCCCTCATCAGACCAGTGATAGAATATAGCACCCCTTTTGGTGTGTATATCTTTAGACACCTGCAGCAACTGGAGAGACTGCAGAGATTCCTCATAAAAAAAGTCCAGGGCCTTCAGTACATGCCTTATGTGGGCAGACTGAAATCTCTGTCACTTTATTCCTTTTCACACAGACTGCTCAGAGGTGATCTGTGCCTTGCTTATAAAGCAATCTCTGATCCTGCCTTACTGGAAATATTGCATATCTGGAAGTCTAATGACAATCGTGTCATTCATTCTACTGACATTAACCTGGTATGCAACATAAACCGAACTTGTTAGAAGGACAGATTTGTATCTCAGAAGCTGCTTCTTCTCTGGAACAAACTTCCTGTTTGTCTTTTCGGCTTTTCCCAGTTAGGGGTCGCCACAGCAGAACTCCAGTCCACTAATGATTGGCAGTAGATTTTTTTATGGTGTCGAGTTGCCAGCCCAATGCCCAACATTCAGCGAAGGCACGCCCACTCACGCATATCTTTTGGAGGCCACTCGACTGTGGGGAGGACATGCAGACTCCACACAGAAGGCACTCCAGTCGTGAATTGTACAGAAGAACCTCTTGCTGTGAGGCAACAACGCTATCACTGTACCACCATGGCTTTCCATTGTATTCATGTCAAACTAAGCCCCTCACTGACCTGATTTAAGTGTAATCTGGTTGGTACCGCCAACATCCCTACTGGAAAGGGGAAATTGCTGCTGAGTTCAGAATCTGCTCTTATCAGACACTTTTTTCACCAAACACCTTTATTAAATTATCACTTGTAACACAGGCACATTTATATTCATATAAAAGTAATCAAACTATATTAACATAACAAACATTATACTTCACATATATTGCTTTATATCATATAACCTAAGCAACATTACTTTTAGTATCAGCTATTAACTTGGCTAGGCTTGTATATAAGCTTGATAATGCTTTGACATGCTTTCGAGTATAAAATAATAATCAGATTTGAGAATTAAACAGTTCAGTAAAGTTCCATAACTCACAAATATTATCAGTCTTAGTTGCACCAAGTGCACAGTCCTTGCCTGCATCTCTGGCCTTACTTCAGACTGTGTTTCTTCAGACCCCCTAGCCTCACTGATGCTCCAGCTCCACCATGGGCTGTTTTCTCTATTTAAGCCTATAGAATTCCTCTCATGAACAGTCCCTTGCATGGATATCAGGCTCCTAACTGTATAAGTCACTTGGAAAGATTATTCAGGCTCCCAACCACATAAATCTCTTTGAGTGTCCCCTGAATATTATTGCTGCTTCTTTCTCTAATCCATCTACAGTGAAATGGAAGTATCTCTGCTGATTCCAGCTCACGTTCTCTTTTCATAACAGTGTGCCTTTCCTCCTCCTAGGGTTACTTTATCTCCATCTATGGACCACCTCAGTATATGACACATGTTCATACTTGTTCTGGCTCCATCTATGGACCACCTCAGTATATGACACATGTTCATACTCGTTCTGGCTCGATCTATGGACGACCTCAGTATATGACACATGTTCATACTCATTCTGGCTCCATCTATGGACCACCTCAGTATATGACTCATGTTCATACTCGTTCTGGCTCCATCTATGGACCACCTCAGTATATGACACATGTTCTTACTCGTTCTGGCTCCATCTATGGACCAGCTCAGTATATGACACATGTTCATACTCGTTCTGGCTCCAACTATGGACCACCTCAGTATATGACACATGTTCATACTCGTTCTGGCTCCATCTATGGACCACCTCAGTATATGACACATGTTCATACTCGTTCTGGCTCCATCTATGGACGACCTCAGTATATGACACATATTCATACTCATTTTGGCTCCATCTATGGACGCCCTCAGTATATGACACATGTTCATACTCGTTCTGGCTCCATCTATGGACCAGCTCAGTATATGACACATGTTCATACTCATTCTGGCTCCATCTATGGACCACCTCAGTATATGACACATGTTCATACTCGTTCTGGCTCCATCTATGGACCAGCTCAGTATATGACACATGTTCATACTCGTTCTGGCTCCAACTATGGACCACCTCAGTATATGACACATGTTCATACTCGTTCTGGCTCCATCTATGGACCACCTCAGTATATGACACATGTTCATACTCGTTCTGGCTCCATCTATGAACCACCTCAGTATATGACACATGTTCATACTCATTTTGGCTCCAACTATGGGCCCCTCAGTATATGACACATGTTCATACTCGTTCTGGCTCCATCTATGTACCAGCTCAGTATATGACACATGTTCATACTCGTTCTGGCTCCATCTATGGACCACCTCAGTATATGACACATGTTCATACTCGTTCTGGCTCCATCTATGGACCAGCTCAGTATATGACACATGTTCATACTCATTCTGGCTCCAACTATGGACCACCTCAGTATATGACACATGTTCATACTCGTTCTGGCTCCATCTATGGACCACCTCAGTATATGACACATGTTCATACTCGTTCTGGCTCCATCTATGGACCACCTCAGTATATGACACATGTTCATACTCATTTTGGCTCCAACTATGGACCCCTTCAGTATATGACACATGTTCATACTCGTTCTGGCTCCATCTATGGACCAGCTCAGTATATGGCACATGTTCATACTCGTTCTGGCTCCATCTATGGACCACCTCAGTATATGACACAAGTTCATACTCGTTCTGGCTCCATCTATGGACCACCTCAGTATATGACACATGTTCATACTCGTTCTGGCTCCATCTATGGACCACCTCAGTATATGACACATGTTCATACTCATTTTGGCTCCAACTATGGACCCCTTCAGTATATGACACATGTTCATACTCGTTCTGGCTCCATCTATGGACCAGCTCAGTATATGACACATGTTCATACTCGTTCTGGCTCCATCTATGGACCACCTCAGTATATGACACATGTTCATACTCGTTCTGGCTCCATCTATGGACCACCTCAGTATATGACACATGTTCATACTCGTTCTGGCTCCAACTATGGACCACCTCAGTATATGACACATGTTCATACTCGTTCTGGCTCCATCTATGGACCACCTCAGTATATGACACATGTTCATACTCGTTCTGGCTCCATCTATGGACCACCTCAGTATATGACACATGCTCATACTCGTTTTGGCTCCATCTATGGACCACCTCAGTATATGACACATGTTCATACTCGTTTTGGCTCCATCTATGGACCAGCTCAGTATATGACACATGTTCATACTCGTTTTGGCTCCAACTATGGACCACCTCAGTATATGACACAGGTTCATACTCGTTCTGGCTCCATCTATGGACCACCTCAGTATATGACACATGTTCATACTCATTCTGGCTCCATCTATGGACCACCTCAGTATATGACAAATGTTCATACTCGTTCTGGCTCCATCCATGGACCACCTCAGTATATGACACATGTTCATACTCGTTCTGGCTCCATCTATGGACCACCTCAGTATATGACACATGTTCATACTCGTTCTGGCTCCATCTATGGACCACCTCAGTATATGACACATGTTCATACTCGTTCTGGCTCCAACTATGGACCACCTCAGTATACGACACATGTTCATACTCATTCTGGCTCCATCTATGGACCACCTCAGTATATGACACATGTTCATACTCGTTCTGGCTCCAACTATGGACCACCTCAGTATATGACACATGTTCATACTCGTTCTGGCTCCATCTATGGACCACCTCAGTATATGACACATGTTCATACTCGTTCTGGCTCCATCTATGGACCACCTCAGTATATGACACATGTTCATACTCGTTTTGGCTCCAACTATGGACCACCTCAGTATATGACACATGTTCATACTCGTTCTGGCTCCATCTATGGACCACCTCAGTATATGACACATATTCATACTCGTTCTGGCTCCATCTATGGACCACCTCAGTATATGACACATGTTCATACTCATTCTGGCTCCATCTATGGACAAGCTCAGTATATGACACATGTTCATACTCGTTTTGGCTCCATCTATGGACCACCTCAGTATATGACACATGTTCATACTCGTTCTGACTCCATCTATGGACCAGCTCAGTATATGACACATGTTCATACTCGTTTTGGCTCCAACTATGGACCACCTCAGTATATGACACATTTTCTTACTCGTTCTGGCTCCATCTATGGACCACCTCAGTATATGACACATGTTCATACTCATTCTGGCTCCATCTATGGACCACCTCAGTATATGACACATGTTCATACTCGTTCTGGCTCCATCTATGGACCACCTCAGTATATGACACATGTTCATACTCGTTCTGGCTCAATCTATGGACCACCTCAGTATATGACACATGTTCATACTCGTTCTGGCTCCATCTATGGACCACCTCAGTATATGACACATGTTCATACTCGTTCTGGCTCCAACTATGGACCACCTCAGTATATGACACATGTTCATACTCGTTCTGGCTCCATCTATGGACCACCTCAGTATATGACACATGTTCATACTCGTTTTGGCTCCATCTATGGACCACCTCAGTATATGACACATGTTCATACTCGTTCTGGCTACATCTATGGACCAGCTCAGTATATGACACATGTTCATATTCGTTTTGGCTCCAACTATGGACCACCTCAGTATATGACACATGTTCATGCTCGTTCTGGCTCCATCTATGGACCACCTCAGTATATGACACATGTTCATACTCGTTCTGGCTCCATCTGTGGACCACCTCAGTATATGACACATGTTCATACTCATTCTGGCTCCATCTATGGACCACCTCAGTATATGACACATGTTCATACTCGTTTTGGCTCCATCTATGGACCACCTCAGTATATGACACATGCTCATACTCGTTCTGGCTCCATCTATGGACCACCTCAGTATATGACACATGTTCATACTCGTTCTGGCTCCATCTATGGACCACCTCAGTATATGACACATGTTCATACTCATTCTGGCTCCATCTATGGACCCTCTCAGTATATGACACATGTTCATACTCGTTCTGGCTCCAACTATGGACCCCCTCAGTATATGACACATGTTCATACTCGTTCTGGCTCCATCTATGGACCACCTCAGTATATGACACATGTTCATACTCGTTCTGGCTCCATCTATGGACCAGCTCAGTATATGACACATGTTCATACTCATTTTGGCTCCATCTATGGACCACCTCCGTATATGACACATGTTCATACTCATTTTGGCTCCATCTATGGGCCATTTTACTGAATGCCAGGTCTTCTAACTCTACTATATCACAGGATGTATATAGATTCATAAGTGTGTAAGTGCATATGTTTGTAAATTTGCGTGTGTCATTTGTAGAAAAACTTGCACTGTACTTTTTACATGTAAATTGAGTGTGTAATTAACTCTGCAACACATTCATGGAAGCTTCTTCTAACTTGTTTGGCCTTTTGTGTAACAGAACCTTTTAATATCCTTCTATGAGTCATCAATGTGTTTTAGCAAAATGTGGACTATTCCCCTGCCAGAAATATACCAAGACCATATCAAATGGGTAGTAAGCATTGCTTCATCTCTTACAGTGACAAGCTCAGTCATTTGGTCAGCACTAGTTATAATAATTATTGAGCTCTGGAATTACTTATAAGTGTCTGTTTATTCTTAGAATAGTTTTGAGATTGTCATTTTAAACTTCATGCCCTTTGTATCCCTAACTTCTTGTGGGAGCCTGTTTTGGAGATAGTTTCAAAGAAATATTGCCTATCTGTTGAGAAACTCAATGGAGGCATGTATTAACACTCGCAGGAAAAAATCATCTTTTTCCGATTTTTCATAGGATTCTGAGCAGATTTCCTTCTGGAACAATCTACAGGCCTCTGCACCCTTGCAAAGCTGTGAGTATAGGTTGTATGTCCTCTTCTCATTTAGTGTCATCCTGTTTGTTTATTTCTGTTCTAGAAAGCAGTGACATGAAGGAGGGTGATGTTAAAATAAAGCTTTGGAACTATTCACATTCATGGCAGTGATACTACTTCATGAGATAGGCCTTGCAGGTAGAAAGCAACAACTGAGGGTAAAGAAGGACTGTTCAAAGAGAAACATGGACCTGGAGCAGCAGAAGGAACCAATTACATTTCCCCCACAATTACAACAGAAGGACAAAGAAAATAGGTCTTAAAGGGACATTATCATGGTTGCATATTTTCATGAGGAATTGGAGGAGAAAGAAAGGTTTCAGCAAGTGCGAATCACTATATTGGCCAAGGGGTATTGATATTGTCATGGAATGGGCTTAGAGGGTGGGTCTTGAAGTGGCTAGCAACATTGACCATGATAATTATGAGATTTCACAGCCAGGTGGCTAAAGTATGGTTAGTATAGTGAACTAGAGAAAGGTGGGGGTGTAGCTGACAGTCCACTGGTCAGGATGGTAAGACGATTTTTTTCAAATTACTTGTAAAGATGAAGGCAGGCATATAATAAATGTTTCTGAAGGTGAATGCTAATGGGGTACATTCATTGCATATTGTCTGGAACACAGAACACTTTTTTCTAGATCAACTAATGTTGTACATAACTGCATGTTGTAGATTAACGCCAGCAACCTGTGTCAAGATACAGTAATTCTGCATGGCATCTGGAGACATATTATACATTATACAGTGCAGAAACATGGAACATTTTTTATTTGGAGATATAAATAATGTAATTATGCTCTTTACTGAGTGCTGCCAGTTAAACTGGCATGACATTCCAACTGCCCAGGAGTGTACAGGAACACAAACCACATGGTACAAATGCAGGACTCTTAATGATGGTAAATGTGTCAATATTTTAAAGATATACATATATTTGTTATACCCCTTTTCTAATATTTTGAAAAAGGTAGGCACTGCGTGCAGTAGATAACATTTCTTTACACTGTCTTCAGATATCAAATTGCTCAAAATGACTGTTATAGAACACTTTATTAGTACAAGGGAATGAAGCAGTTCATTTCCTTTCAGTTCTTTCAGAACTATTCACTTTAAGCACTTTCTGATGATCTAGCTAACTTACTGATCAATTTTCTATACTTTAACTTAATAGGGGATGTACTAGGAAATGTCTTCTTTGATAACCTTCCTCTGGACTCTTCCCTCCTTTGGAAATGCCTGTTGGATCACCTCTTCAGATATTTCATTTTGGATACCTGTTCCTTCTATGTAGTTTTCATACCACAGTATGGACAATGAAGAGCTCTGACTGCCGAACAATGCTCCCTACTGCTTTTCTTTGGAATCCTACTGAAGTCTCACTGTCCTCTTCTTTAATACATTTAACACTGCACATAAAAGCACCATGGACAACACAAGGATAAGATCCACAACACATTGTTTAATAATAAAAAATAAGCACAAGACAGTAACGTTAAGTTATGCAGTGGTAAGAAATACTGTTACTTACTTTTGTCCCAATCAAACAAGAACAGCAAACAGAAGCACCAGTGAATACCTTAGCTACCAATCTATTATACAATTTAATTATTGCAAATTTATTAAATATGTAATTCAATATTACATCATCCTTAAAATGCCAAATTCATAATTCACAGTATAAAACATGAATACCTTGTGCTTATGAAATATAAAAAACTTACATAAATATAAAAATATGTTTCTAACTATACATATAATGTAATATAAACAATCTCATTTTTAATGTACAATTTCTGTTGAATCCCACCTATTTTTATCTAAGCATTTATTTTTATGAAGAAATGTTACCACTGAAACTCATGCTAGAAGAATCTCAACCTTATTTAACAGCAATGTCTAAAAGCCAAGGATATAAGTATGTTAAATGTGAATGTAAGTATAAATGCATGGGTAAGTGGGATTGTGGATTATAGTTTATCAGCCTGTACCTTCAAAACAGGGGCAATGGAAAAATTCTCATTCACTCCTGGGGGGTTAAAGGCATTAAGTTTAAGCTGCCACATTTGTTCCTTGTATTCAATTTCTTGCACTCAAGTTCAAACATTGTGTCATTAGAAACTGTTCTAGTGAGCTGTAGGAATTGTCCTTTTACCACCCCTTTCTTAATTTGAAATGGATGAAAGCTGTCATAGTGTAAATAGCCATTACTGAATGTTGGCTTCAGAACATATCTGAATCAGCACACCAGCTCCATTCTAGCTTCTAATATAAACAGTCCTGACATCTACACAAGTCTGGTCCATTTTTACACAATGATTTTGCTGCTGCAAAATAAGTTGTATTTTCTCTTGGATTTTGACAAGTATTGCTCACAGCTCAGTTCTATTTATTTATAAACTATTCATTTTTTTACAGACAGACCTGACCAAACTAACACATCACAAGTTCTTTCCTTACATTTTAGTACTCCCACTTTTAGGTTATATATTCTTGCCAACATTTATTTATGTAACTGCATTATCAGTTAACTAACCTTAAACATCAAGCCTTGTATACAATTAATCTCTTCTTTCACTTAAATGTATGACTGCATTTCCTTCAGCAAAGCAGTTTTCTATTCTGGCCAACATCTCATAGCCACTTCTGAAACAATTTGCATCTCAGGATCATTCTCATTTCATTGCTGAAAGTCTTATACTTTCTGTTGAATTGCAGTCCACATTTGAATTATCGAATTAATTTCTGGTTCATCAACAAGCTAGTCTTCTTGCCTTTCTGGCAAGTATGAAAGACCCAGAATATGTACTATATGCGTCTGTTTCGCTGGCTTATAGTTCATAAATAACTCATACATATGCAACTGCAATAACATTCTTTTAAGCCCTGGCTGTACTTTATACATTGATTTCTTTAATATACTCTGTAATGGCTTACAGTTACTTTACACTGACTATTTTCTGATAAATATACTCATAGTACTTTCCACAATTGTATACTATGACTAGCAGCTTTGATTAAATCCCAGCATATACTGCATGACACTCAGAAAATGCTGTTGTACTCATTTGCAAGTGGTTTATCTTCTTGAAAAATCAGTGCACTAGCTACATTCTAGCTTGCATAGACTGCCTATTTCACTTATTCAGTTTTATTTCATACTTCCCTAGATACTCCAATCTGTTGTACTCATCTTCACTTGCCATCTAGTAGGTAGATTCTCACCATTATCCCATACCTAATCTAATATTAAAAGCATGACTGGGAAGCCAGTCGTATGCAAAATGAAAGTTGTGAGAGAATAAGAGATCAAAACAAAATGTTAACATGAATAAACAAAGTAGAATAAAATAAAATAAACATGAAATTGCTGGTGAACACTTGGCATCCAAGATTGTGTTTGCTAGACACCACACTTAGTGTATGCAATATGGCTGCATACAAGTGAAAGCAGTCTGCACAGTGCAAAGATATTAACTGAATTTGTAAGCAATGTGGAGGACATGACCAGTTTTCTAAAATGTGTAAAAGCTGAAATAAAGTTGAACAGCAGAGTCCGATTGTAGTAAAGACAAAAGTAAAGAATAAAACTAAAATGCTTGTAGGCACATTTGATTTTCATAATGTTATCAACAGAAAATAATGTTTGATCAGAAAAAAACGTATGTGTAAAAAAATAATATTACATTTAGACTGGATGTTATTGTAGAATGTAACATATTGCCAGAAACTAAGTTTAAATCATGGAATCTGCCTAACAGTTTGCATAAATCTCAACACTCTTCTAATGTATTCCCTATGGCTGTTCTGAATGCAAGCACTTGGCTCATTCATTCAGTGATCATGGGATATGGGTATTCCTGAGCAGGTAAAATCACTTCTGTCCATTTGTTCTGATGGTAGGGAGTGGGCCAGCTTTGCTGGTCATGCTGGGTGGGATACCCTCTCTCCTGGGGTGGCTCTTTTGAGCTCTGCTACAGCTGCCCTCTAAGGGAAAGGATACCCTTGCAAGCTGCATTTCTCTCAGCTCACAGTGTATCTTGCATACAACAGCACAAACCTACTAGGCTCAAGCCTGCTCTTGACAGGTATTTAAAGCAACCAAATATGTTGTATCACAATGCTTGTTAGAAACAGTACAATTAAAGCAATTCATACTGTGTAATCATATAATTAGTTACAAACTGGAGTAGAAATACCATAAATAAAGCCAATAGTTAGAATGCATTGTTAGCACAGAAAGTAAACACTAGGAGCTGTTAATGAGCCACTTCCTACAGGCCACTGTTTGGTTCTGTCAGCACTGCCTCAATATGCCTATTATGTGACTTTGAGCAAGTCACTTAATTCTGGCTCTCCTCTGAAAAGAAATACTTGTGTTCAGTGGAGTTAACTAGTTAACTAATAAAAACTATTGTCTCATTGGGACTAAAAATGAGAGTATGCAAAATAGTGACAAAACAGCATGAATTTTGCGAAGTCTCTTGTAGATGTGTACATATTTGTGAAGATCAGCAAGTCAGTACAAAGAGAATTATAGTCAAAGAGAGATTAAGAAGCTAGACAATGTTAGAATGCATGGTTCTCAGAGCAAAGTAGTTTTTAGGGAATATGCTAATTGTGCTGATACTGCTAGATTTCAAGTGAGAAGACATCTTGCTCCTTTAATCTCTGGTCATATCACTTTTCATCCATCTTATGGACCTTTCTGGTGGTATTCAACTGGATTTCTTATACTAGCATGATGACGTTATCCTTGTTTATTCTCCAGAAATGCACATGGTACTGTTGTAGGTGCCTCATTAATGACAAAGAAATACAATAATTAATCTATTGTTGGCATCTTGCAGAGTTATTTTGATTTATTTAATGGTTTAGGCCATCTACAAGGACAGCACCATATTAAGATTTCAGCTGAGATGGTATCAGGTATGTGTGTACAAAGAGGAATCTCTGTCTACGGAAAAGCAGATCTGAGCAAGAGCTGAAGCATGTGGAAGTTGTGTACAACTGTTAAGCAGTTCTGAATGAATGAATTGCTGAATAGCATGATACACATTGTGAAGCAAGACAAGCTCGAAAAATGTCAAAACATAAACTCATAGGTTAAAACCAAGCATTGAGAAGTCCAAATAAAGAGGTTGTTGTAGCCATGCTTAATGCTATGTGCTTCTCTGTGTTTGATGTTAATCAACATTTTAAGTAAATAACTATGCCTAGGCTAAGGGGTCTATATCATGAAATTGATATCTAAAAATGTCGACTCACATTTGTTCGACATGGAAATGTCGAACTCCAACTTTCCCGAATGGCCAAATCACCAATTTCTTTCTGAGGGAAAGAAATTGGTTGGCTGTTTTGTTACACCTGCTCTTTCCCTGACTGTAGTGCAGTCTTGGAGTTAGAATATTTAGTTGGGGGTGTTTGTTTTTGTGTGGCGTTGGTTTTTGGCCAACCAATTTCTTCCGGTCGGAAAGAAATCGGTGATTTGGCCATTCAAGTATGTTGGAGTTCCACAGTTTTGTGTCAAACAAATTTAAGTCAGCATTTTTAAATGTTGATTTTGTGATATAGACCCTAGGCTAAGTTCTTCTTTCTTATTCTCTCTCAATAATACAAACCAAGGGCTTTGGCAAATTAGATGAATTTAACATTAAGTATTGTTCATTTAACACTCTTCTAAGTAGATGTAGGTAGATGCAAATATCTAAGATTGCTATTTGGAGACTCATCTGCACAAGATGTGCTTCAAAGGACAGTAGAGGAAATGATCTAAGGGCTCAAAGATATGGTATATATAAATGATGATCTTCTAGCTTTGAGAGCTACTAAAAAGAAACATAACTCATGATATAAAGTTGCTGTATATATTATGGCAAATTGCTTGACAAAGAATAAAAGTATCAAAGCCATGTATCAGCTCTGATGTACATGACACATGCTTTGAATTAGGTTCTACACCTGATTCTGAGATGGTCAGTGCAGTAGTAAATATGTTAAAACATCATCAGAGGTCATATCTTCTATGATACCTTGGTACTATGCTGTATTTTTCCAGGTTCATTCCAAATGGTTATGAAAGAATACTGAAGTAAGAAAATTACTAGAGCAGGAAACTACTAGAGCATGATGCTGCTTGGTCTTCATCACTTAAATAAGGCAGGAATTATGACCTGGTACCGGAGGCATTTATGCTGAATTTTTTAATGTCTCATAATCAGTGACTTCAAGTCGATACTAACTAATAAGGGCTTGTAGTAGTATTACTTCAGGAAGGTAGACTAGTTGCATTTGGGTCAATAGCTTTTACTTGAATCCCAAACATGCTGGGATCACATAGAGAAAGAAATAATAGTTCTAAATTTTGATTCTGAGAAGTTTCCCAAACACATCTATAATAAATTATATATTGTAATCAGGCAGCCTCTACAGAACACATTTAGAAAGTTTCTTTATGAAGCTCCAGCAAGCTGTTTCAGTGAAGTTCAAAGCTATACTCTTCAAGCTCTGTACAAATCAGGAAAGTCGATGCATATCGCTGATACACTGCTGAGCACAACATACTTGCAGAAGTTTAGCAATGATCTGATAGTTCTATGGATTATCTCATAACTACCTATCTCAACTGAAAAATTATAAATTCAACAGATATATAGCCACCTATCCATCCATCCAAACACAACCAGTTTTTTTTCATTTTTGCATATGGGGTTGGGATGTCACATCAACAGTGACAATAATTAAGAGCCAATGTTCACACTGCCAGGTATGAGATAAGAAAAGGAAATGTGTTTTTATGATACGTAGTTATGAATCTGTGGCAGGGAATGCTAAGTCAGTGCATCCAGAAATTGACCCCTTATCTATGAGAGCCAAAGATACTGAGATTCACATTACTTTACATAAATGTGGTTGCTAAGTATTCTCAATTTCAATGTACTTTTTTAAAATCAATATAAAACCAATTTAAAATGGAAAGAAACCTTCTCTCCTCTTTTGTACAGTTGTAAAATAATTTGGCAAGTACACTAGATGTACTAGCTAAATAATTATCCCATAGCTTCCCATTGAAATCAATGAGAATGATTTTAAGCTGAAGGTGAGAAATCATGCTGTTTATTAATGACTTCTCATCTGTACCCCATGAATATAGCAACAAAACAGGGTTAGTCAATCCAGTGTTTCCCAGAAATCTCTATTCATTTGCCTAAAGACTTTGTGAGTAGCAGATGTTCTATTCTTCAGAGAAAGTTTATTTTATTTTAGGTATGTGCTTTTCTGTCACTACTAGCAGGAAACCAGACAGATCTCTGGGTAATGGTAACATTTCACTTCCCCCAGCAGTATAATGCACTATACATGACCACTGTGAAGGTGAGATTCCCAATAACAGTAAGTAGAAATACATTACTGTGAACAATTTAAACACATTTTTTGGCAATCACACAAACTAGGCGATCATCAGGAGTTGCTATATGTTTGAGTAACAGTCTTTGGATAAAAACAGAGGGCAGTTTGGGTGATTACAATAAAGAGCTCATTGATGTGACTTGGTGGGGGTTGGGATAATATACAGTATCTGAGAACTACAAGTTGAAATGTACTACTGTGATCATCTGTGCTTTCACTTTCATAACAACCTAATAAGACAGGGATATGTTGAAATGCAATATTGTGATCATCTATGCTTTCAATTTCATAGCAATCTAACAGCAGAGGGATGCACAGAATGTTACTACCTTTTGGGGGAAGGTAAGGAGGTAGGGTGTATGTGGAAACACAGGGTAGTTACGTGATATGGCTAACATAAGGGTTGTGTATATGTCATTGAACAACAAGTTGAAATTCATCTCTGGGACTACTTTGACTTTCACTTTATTCACAATAACACAAAAGAAATGTGCACAACAAGTAGCTATCTTGTTTTGGGGACAGGCCATGCATGAAAGCAGGGGACAATTCCACGTTTCTTGTAAAACATTAATTGATCTGGCTAGTTTGATGTAGAAATGTTTATGCATATCCAGAACCAACGGGTTGCAATAAATGTTAGTGATCATTGCATCTTTCATAGATAGAGGTGATGTGTCTTCTAAGAGGGGGCATATTCTACTGAGACATTTTGTGTGTGTGTGTGTGTGTGTGTGTGTGTGTGTGTGTGTGTGTGTGCGTGTGTGTGTGCGTGCGTGTGTGTGTGTGTGTGTGTGTGTGTGTGTGTGCGTGTGTGCATGCATGCGTGTGTGTGCGTGCATGTGTGTGTGCGTGCGTGCATGCGTGCGTGCATGTGTGTGTGTGTGTGTGTGTTTTAGAAGGAGACAGTTCCAGGGCATGGAGGAGTAAAGGCTTGACTACAGGACAGGTAACCCAAGTTTAATCCACACATCAGTTGCCTGTCGGACTTGGGTGGGGAAGATGGGAGGGAGGGAACAACTGCTGCAGGCTTGACATCCTGTGTTAGGGAGATGGCTTGGGTCTGCCATATCAGGGACACTTAGTGAAAGCACTGGGTGTTTTACCCAAGGAGGATGGTTGAGCCCAAGCTCATCCATACACTGATATGTGCATTCACACCTGTCAGCAAAGCTCTTCTTCGACGACAGAAATTGTGGGATTAAGTGAGCCATTGAGGGGAATGGGGTGATCTACCTGGGAAGATGGCACCTGACTCTTGCCATCAGGGAATAGACAGAATAGTAGGGCTTCCTGGGCAGGAACTGGAATGCTTGTTCTCCCCATCACTGTAAAACAAATGAGCCAAATGCTTGTCAACACTGGGGTCATCAAGTGAGGCCCTACATGGAGGATATATTTATAAAAATGATTGTATCAGAATGACTTTTTTTATTCTAAACTGCATTAGGAGAATTGACATAGCCACTAACATATGGGTAACAAATCAAGTGTTTTAGAAGGCCCACCCCTGTGAAGCAAATAAGCCAAATGCATATAAATACTAGAACCATTAGCTGAGGTCCTGCAGAGAAAGTATGTTTAAAAAAAGATTTTATCAGAATCCCCTTTTTATTGTAAACTGCATTAGGAGAAATGTCATATAGCCACTTATATATATAGCTAACAAATCAAGTGTTTCAGAAGGCTTTTGTCATCAATATTTGTGACCATGTTTGCAAGGGCAGATGAAACTAGTTCCCAAAGTAGATGTGTAGTAAGCACTTATTAGATCAGAAGCAAAAAATATTTTAATGTCACCTTCCAAGACAGCATTTCTTTTACTACATATAGAGTTAAGCCTTCATCGGTGCCATGTAAATAGGTTCATAGGTTCATAGGTGTGTACTAGGCTAACAGCCCTGGCGTCTATATAAGCCTAGCCCAAGAAGATTCCCTAATATCATGCCACCCAAAGTTAATGGAGATGCAGTGAAGACATTGTGGATAGAATGGTATTCTTTTTTAGTGTGTTTTGTACATACAAATATATCTTATAAGAATTTCCTGAATTTTATTTTGTGAAATGCCTTTTGAGTAATTGCTGTATGACATCTTATATGCAGCTAGTATTTTCAGACAGCATTTGTTGTCACTTGACTTCCACTTGGAGCTATTTCATTTCTGCACAAAAGTCCAGGCAAAACTAATATCCAGAATATATATGTACCACATCCCAGCTATGTCAGAAGTAAATTGCACTCATATTTCATCAGAAAAAATATGTTTCATTTGTAGAATGTCAGAGTTACAGTGCCATGTTTCATTCTGTGACAGTGGTTGTCTGGAATTCGGCACTAAGCCACAGTGAAATTCCAGAAGCTAGAAAATAAGTCTTGAATGCATTTTACAGCTGATCACCACATTGTTATTAAAGTTTCATAGTGAACTATGAAAGGTGGACTGAGATATCATCTTTCATATACTGGTACCAGAGACTTTGGTACACAGGTCTTTATTGCCATAGCATGACATTAGGCATCATGGTCTATTTACAATTTTGCAGTTGTGCTGAACTTCTGTGTAGAATGAAAAGCACAAAATGGTCTAGAATACCTTACCATGGAGAAGTCATTATATCAGAAACAAAATCTGTATATTTTCCAGATTGTTTTATTTGCAAAATACTAAAGCTACCATGACATATTTGTGGAACTTATTCATGGACTCATATATAGCATACTACTACAGTGAAAACTATGAGTAGAACAGGAGTGTTAAGTGTATTTTGCTTTGTAGCTGATCATTCTGCTCATTCTCCCTGAAAGTTTCTTAAGGAAGTCTCAAAGAAGGACTGAGACATGGCTTTCTACAGACAGACATTTTATCGTTGTGTTTAAAAACGTTCACTGCCACAGTATAATATTTTGCATGATAACTTCTTTATACTGGGGATGATCTTTTGAATTTCTGTTCAGTGTGAAGAACTGAGTTGTCATTAGTACAGAAGAAAATACCCAGTATTTCACTAAAAAACAGATTTTTTTTTTTCATTTGCTATATGATCTGGCTACAGTGCCAGGCTTCCAACAAGCTAAAGGTGTGGGGTCAAATTTTGAGGTGCAATACACTGGAAAATCTGTGGTTACAGTTGCAGCATTAGGTGTGCTTTGTTTTCTTGTGCCAGGATATGATTGGAGTTCATGAAATAGGCATTGATTCAGTATTTGATGTTAGACAAAAGGACTCTTCTCAGCACCCACAAAAACCCCAGAATTGCCTTCTCTTGCAATTCATCTAGTACATTTAAGTTTGCTTATAAATCATTTTTATTAGTCATGTTGCACCTTTTACTAATAGAACTGTCTGGGAATAAAACATAAAATAACAGCCAATTTACCATTTGGGATCAATAAGGCAACTGCCACAATACATTAATTAATTTATTCTGATGCCTGCCTTATTGGTCTTAGGTGGTGAATTGGATGTAGTTTTATGTTTTTGATTATTTGGCAGCCAACACACTGTTTTTCAAGATTATTAACTGTCTGTTTATATTTAGTCTACATTGCTCTTATATCTTATATGTTCATAGGTGTACTAAGCTAATGGCCCTGGAGCCTTTACAAGCCTAGCCCACAGGATTACCCTGGCATCATGCCACCCGCCATTAGTTCCCAGTACCTCTGTCAAGCAGAGCCACTGGAGTGATCCCCGGGGTGAATTTTCTATTCCCCATCCACTCATCAAGATTTCTATTGAAGAGGGCCAGTGAGGTGCTCTGTTTGACATGTATGGGAAGTCTATTCCATAGCATGGGCAGTCTGTGGGTTATGAACCTGTCCCTCCAGCTTGTTCTGTTGTTTGAAGTAATGAGGTTGAGGTCTCTGGAACGTGTCATGTGGAGGGATTGGGATTTCTTTAGATGTAGCATTTCTAACATGGCTTTGTAAGGCAAGCAGAGATTGCCTCTAAGTAGGCGATATGAGACAGAGAATAGTTGGAGTTTTTTGAGTCTGTCCATATAGGACATGTGTTTAAGGCCTAGGATCATCTTTGTGAGGCACTTTTGCAGCCTCTCCAGTTGTTGCAGGTGTCTAGTGAGGTACATGCCAAATGGGGCATTGTACTCGATGATTGGCCTAATGAGGGAAGAGTATCTCCTTACAGGTCTTGTGTCGCTCATTATATAAATCACTATAACTGCTGGGTGCAGCAATTTCAATGATTATTGCTACTTTTGTCCTTTTCTCCTGGACTACTAGATCTGTTTTTCTTACATCTATTTTCTTGCCTGTTGGTGTTGGTGATCCGAGCTTCATCACTGTCAATAATGCTTTGTGCTTCATGTTTCCAATGCTTCTCATCAATTAGTATATTGTAGTGTCTGTATAATCCTCAGCGGCAAGTGTTTATACACAGTATTGTACTTTTCAATATACAGACCGTCAGTCACAAGTGTACTGCAACCAGCAATAAGATCTGCAACTGTTTTCAGTTCTGTTTTACAGAATCTGAATTTGTGTGCTTCTCCAACCTCTTCTATAGATTTTGTAAACCAGCACATGTGCAGTCCACTATCTTGGGCCACCATTATTAGCCTTTCATCTTTTGGTTTAAATTCACTTCTCCTTAACCATTTTTGCATCAAATCTTGGTTAAGATGTAGTTGCTGTAGGAGATCTCTATATTTATTGTTATATTCGTGAGCTTTCATTTTTTTTTCCTTTTAGTTGGGTGGTCCTTTTTTTATATTCCTTATTTTGTTTTTTTGGCAATTTCAGCTGCCGTCTGATTCTCACCTACTTCTGGTTTGATGTCCATTCCTAATTTTACTCCAAAATATTTCACAAACTAAGCAAAGCTCTAATTGTACATGTCTTCTTTTCATGGTTTAGAACTTTCACTATGTTTAGAACTGATGTGGTCAGCAAATAAGTATGCAATTTCATGACTGCAAACCTATCTATGTAGTCAATTTTTAAGGAGACTCATACTTCGCTCAGAGAAAGGGGTACATAATCTGGGTTTATGTTAAAACATCGAAGGTTGAATTCAACAAACCTCTATTCAGAGAGATGACAACAGCAAATGTTTGTACACTTGAACATCTCTTTCAGCAAAAATCAAAACAGTGAATAATGTAGTATGTAGTCTTTAATTGTAGTTGTCCAGCTAAAGTTATTTGATGTTTTGATTTTCGCTGAAAGAGACATTCACGTAAACAAACAATCATTGTTGTCATCTTGTTGAATAGAGGTTCGCTGAATTCAACATTCAATGTTTTAACACAGACCCATATAATCTTGGCATGCATTCATTTTCATATATCATTTGATAAGCATGACACATTTTCTTGTTTTCTTTTCCAAGCTGTTTGGGGATAGTCAATCACTCCATATTTGCAAGCAGTAAATGATTTAAAGCTTGGATTTTATTCTTATATGTCAATGCAGTTTTAATACTATCTCTTTGGTCTTCTGACGTATACTGAACACAATAATGGCCCAGATTTACTTCCTGATTGAGATTTTAATTTATCAGAATTAAAAAATCCAATTTAAAAGTTTTATCCCCCCAATGGACTTATGATTTCTGTTCCAGGTTAGATGATAAAATTGTGATGTGTACATGTATCTGGGAAAGGAAATGTTATTCTGAGAGATGTATTGTAATATCGCATACATTTACAGAGAAATGATCATTTATAGACAACATAAGTAGTCTTATATAGCCACTTGTGTGCTCTGTTTTTGTCAGTTGTTTCACAAAAAATGAATATCTTTTATTTTTTCACGCAAACATTATGTATCTGAATTATATCACTGATACGTTCTTCTGAAATAAGAAGCAAAAATGTTTTACACACTTTGACAGGCATGCACATATTTGAGATATTGTTGTCTATTTTCCTTCACAGCTTTTAGGTTGTGCAAAACAAAATGAAATGGGATTTTAAAAGTAGTCTTCCCTAGGAATGACAGCAATATTGTCTAAGTTAGAGAGGAATTCAGTTTGGAATGGCCCTTGTAAAATTGCAGGGAGCTAGTCATACAAAATAGTCAGCTGTAAAGATAAATGTGTAGCTTTTAGTTTTCAAAGAGTTAAATAGACAAAAAGATATCAGAAACAAATATATACTATTGGTGTTATTTTAGATGTAAAATGAATATATATTTTCTGTATACAAATGATATTTTTATTCTTTTGTATATTAAGGCACAAAAAGAAATTAAGATTGACTTTTTAATTAAAATTCAAGGTACATCTACTCCTTGTATCTGAATACTCTGTATTTGAAAATCTGTCCCTCCAGAAGGTTCTATTAATTTCACATACCAAGCCTTAACCTGGTATATGACATTAATAGAATCTGCTGGAAGGACAGATTTGTCTCCCAGAGGTTAACATACATTTGGAACAGACTCGCACTTCATGTCAAGCAGAGCACCTCATTGGCCCTCTTCAAACGCAATGTAGATCATAGGTTGGGTAACAAAAAGTTCACCCCAGGAGTTCGACCTATGTCCCTCTTGGACTGCAGTGATAGGTGCTGATCATGGAAAGAAGGGTAAAACATGGCTAGGCTTGTAAGGGCCTTAAGGTCATTAGCTAGTAACCTCCTATGATCCTATGAAGTTAGGAGCCAAGTCTAAGGAAGTTTTATAGATAACCAAGTCTGTAACATTCCTGAAAATTTCATGAATATAAATGTAACCATTTTAGAAAGACAGGCTTTTATGTACTGTGGGTAAAACAGCCCAAAACAGACTATTCTATGGACAGATATTCTGAAAATGCCCAGAAATTAATGGATTAAAATGTCCTTTCCATACTGTAACATGCCTAATGTGTAATGACGATGCAGTTATCATCCCTGACACTATGTTACATAAAAAGTGCAAAGAATATTTTGGAATTAACAAGTGTAAGGAAAGAGATGGTGCGAAGGCATGTCATTTAGCCTACATTCAGAAATAAAACAGGAAGGGGAGGTGTTGCCCAATAAAACACTTGATTCTCCTTGGATTAAAGTGGGACTAAATCTCTTTCATTATAAAGAAGTTCATGATCCTTTTTATTGACTATTTTTGAAACCAACTAAGTGGTGCAACTGTGTAAGACCACTACTCATACTGAGTTATCACAGTACTGAAATCTATCACTGTTTGACACGGTGTACTTGTCATGAACCAAGCTTTTTATGCTTTTGTGAAGCAATGAGAACATAAGCATACTACCTGATGTTCTAGATATCCATAGAGCAATGAGTAAACAGAATGATCCAAGCAATACAAACATCTTGCAAGGAAATGTGAAAGATCTGAAAACTCAGACTGCTGCCTTTCAATTCTGGAACATATAAATATATGCATACAGTCAGTAGGACTTTCACTCTCTCTCTCTCTCTTTTGGCTTTTCCTGGTTAGGGGTAGCCACAGTGGATCACCTTGTCCACTCATGATTGGTAGTGGAGATTTTACGGTGTTGAGTTGCCAGCCTGGCGCCCAACCTTTCACTGAAGGCACACACATGCACACACTCACGCCTAGGGCCAATTTTACCGTGTCCAATCCATTTGCAACATGTCTTTGGGGATGTGGGAGGAAACCGGTGCACCTGGAGGAAACCCACATGACCACAGGGAGGACATGCAGAATCCACACAGAAGACACCCCAGACGAAGATCGAACCGGAGAGCCTCTTGCTGTGAGGCGACAATGATAACCACTGCACCTCCATGGCCGTCCAGTCAGTAGGACTGATACTGTTGCTAAAGCTAAACAACTTGCATCATATTTTTCACTATTGCTTGAAAATAAGAGG